>NW_026571353.1:17861500-17953270 GCF_026225935.1 Boleophthalmus pectinirostris
ACACCTAAACAAGGCTCCCTTTATCATGAAATGGGTATGTTCCTCTTAAGAATCAGTTTAATTTATTGTATTACAAAATACAAACTCAATGCATGTGATGCTATACATTACAGAAATTCTTATATCTAAAAGTGTCTTGTCACATTTTACTACATTATATGCTTAAGATGAAGTCTATCACTGACTCTTGTCTTATCTTTTCTTGTCCTGTTTTTTCCCGTGTCCCATTTTGTAAACCCTGCCTGATAATTTCTCCAACTTTTTTTTTTCATTTTCTCACTAAAATCATTGTTTTGAACCCTTTTTGCATTCTTATTTCTTACTCTAACCTGGCAGCTCCTCTTGCTGCGCCCTCCTGTGAGGGCCTGCTACTGCAGGATAATGCTGTGTCTGCTGAGATTCGTGCTTTGCTCTCATCCTATTACAATGACAGGTGAAGTAACAGGACTCAGAGGTCTCACTGTTAATACACTGTGAATGTAACTAAAACACTGTTGTTGTTGTTGTTGTTATTGTTATCTATACTAGGCTGCTCATTAGCCTCTGTGCAATAATAACTAACTTTTACCTAAATAAATGTTTATTATTCCTACATTTACCTAAATAAATGTTTATTTTTCCTACAGTTATTGAGTCTTCTGATGACCTCAGCACCACAGTCTCAGACATACTGGCACGGAGGATGCAGGAGCTGGAGCTCCGCAGTCAGCTGGGATCGTCTCCCACATGGATGACTCTGTTTGAGGAAAACATCCCACAAAGCGCCAGTCGCCCTCGTCCCTGTGATTCTCGCCTGTTGGGCCACAGCCCTTGCTCCGCTCGCCGCCCGTCCCGAAGCCCCATGAGCCCACAGAGGTACCCACAGCTGGGTCTGTTATCCTCTGATGCAAGTCTGACTTCAGACAGTGACAGCCACTGCAGCACCAGTCCCTGCTCTCAGCAACATGCCTGGCCTGATTCCAACTTCGCTCTCCTGACATCATCTTCCCCATCCCGTTTTAGGCCGCGCACTTTGTCTCTAGATGCAAAACTCAGCACCCTCAGAGGGCGGGGCTATGGGGCCTTTCAGTGCTCCTGTCAGACTCCTCCCTCTTCTATTGTGAATCCTCTTCAGACATCTCAGTCCCCTCTGTCTTTGTGCAGCACACAAACCACTCTCTCCTGCTCAAGCTCCACCTCCAGTAACAGCTCCAGTAACAGTGACGGCAGCCACAGCCTGGAGCTATCCGAAGGAGTCCCCTTTTCAAGGCCCTCCCCAGCTCGCCGCAGTCTCAGGAACTTACGAGCCAGACTTGATCCTCGCAACTGGCTCCAAAGTCAAGTGTGAGCCTTTTGGCCATGGGGCAAACTTAAATTGTAATACACCTGGCTTAATATATGTGAAACCTCCGACAGTCTGCTAAGATCTGAGTACTGCTCCAGGACAAACTGCATCTATCCTGCTTCATAGAAGAGCCCTAATGGGAATGGCTTCTAACACAAAATAGATGACAATCATCTTGGTTGCTCTGCACTTTAATGGGTTATAAAGTAGTGGGGGACATCCCCACTAAATCAAAATACGGTACAGAGAGTTTTCTTTTAAATATGTGAGGTACTTTTGGGAGAGATGGTTCATGATAATGTAAAGCTCTCTAATTGGAGCACATTTTGTTCTATTTGTGTGTCAGCTATACTGGCCACCTAAAAGTTCTAACTAATAATGCACTAGCAGGTCATATTGTGGTACAGTTGTGCAGTGTTGTTAAGAGAGCAAATTAGCATGTGCCCAGATGAACATTTGATGAGAATGTGTTTTCACATAATTGTGTTGCCTATACTGTGAGAACTGTTTCAGTGTATTTTTCTCCTCA
This sequence comes from Boleophthalmus pectinirostris, assembly GCF_026225935.1. Lineage (NCBI taxonomy): Eukaryota > Metazoa > Chordata > Actinopteri > Gobiiformes > Gobiidae > Boleophthalmus > Boleophthalmus pectinirostris. The sequence goes on from NW_026571353.1 coordinate 17,863,354, forward strand.
TCAGATTATACACCGAAGCCCTTATATTTTTAGCATAATTTCACTGTCAAAATGCTAAACGTCAGTATGTGGACGAAAGCTTTGAATGCCCACACACTTACTGTACTAGTCATTACTGTGTTTACCTGTACAACCTGATCTGATCCATTTTTGCCAATGTTCGGAAGTATTTCTCCATAAATAGGTTACTGCTATTATCTACAATGCAATACCTCTATGTACAAGGAATCGCTAAAAATATATTTCAACATGGCAATACTAGATAATATTATAGTATTGGAGAATAGGTATGTATGTCTTATTTAATTAAGTTATTTACTTTGTCTTTTAAACTCAACACAAATACTTCAATTTCATGAGTGTTACATATGTCAAATGTTTCCATGCAGCATTTTCTGTAAATGTAAATTAGTTTTATATACTAACAAATAAACCTCTTCTCTTTATATTTTGTTTGTACATATTCTGAAGATGTGATTTGCAGAGAATGTTTCAATGGAATCTCGTTGGCAGGTTTTCTACTCTGCACGATCTCATCCTGTATGAAATAAGAAAATGTAAATAATAATTTTAATAAATGTGTTGCGTTTAACTAACTACTAAAGATACATGGCAGTAAATTGAAGCATGTAACTTGCATCTTCACACACAAACCCACAGACCTGCTATATGAGAAGACCAAACATTTTCACTCTTGGTTTCTGGTTCTCCTTTGGCTTTATAACTTTCACCCAGGGGGTCCTATCTGAACGACATCAAATTTAATTTCAGGCAAGAAAGAGCTGTGAAATGCAGTTACAAGAGAGGCTTTATTGCCCATGCTGATATCCTTGGGTTTCTCTGTAGTACAAAGCACTCTTACAAAGGAGGTAGTTGACACTGCGTTCACGGTTATATGCATAGACTAGAATTATGGCCACTCTTACTCATTTTCAAATGTGTCAAAGGAATTTCCAATGCATCCTGCTTTTAGTTTGCAGTGCAGTGTACTAATACCATTAGTGTGCTCTTATAGCTTAACAGCATTTCAAATATAAAACACGTTGATACATAAATAACAAAAAACAATATTTACAGAATAACATTAATAAATACATATATATGGTATAATATGCTTAATATTTTGCTGATTATTGACTTATGTAAGCCGTTTAGGTTTGGCAATCTTATATTTTGTGCTGGGCTACATAAGTGAATAATATTACATTAAACCCAAAGATAATTTACCCCATTTTAATACTGTCCATTCATGTTTTTTGTGCAGCTGTGCTTCTTCTTCTAAGGTGTGACATCTTATTAGCAGGCACTACGTGGGTTGAAAGCTCGCAGAGCCACACCAGCAAGCGTCCTCCAAGCAAATGTGGAGAACTTAGCAGGACAGGTTTCTGCTCTGCTGATGTATCCAGTTGCAATCCGATGGAGACGCTTTGCACCAAATGCATTGTAATGTCCAGGAAGGACTTGATCAACCTAGAAAATGAAGAACACATATTAAATACACATATAAAACCAGCATATTCTGTTAAATTGATATAGTTTCTCTTTGTTACCTGTTCACTGTCCACAAGACCCACAAGGCGCTCACAACTACTGATATAGTCACTTACGTGACTGTAGGGCAGCCAGTCAATCATGGCACCATCATACACTACATCTCCACTGAAGAGCAGTTTGTTCTCTCTGTCATGAAGGCAAATGCTGCCTCTAGAGTGACCAGGCATATGCAACACGGTCAGCTGTCTGTCCCCCAGATTAATTACATCACCTAAACAGAAAGCAAAATATCTTATGAATACTGACATCTGCTGAGAGGCTATTATGCGTAGCTGGGGAGCACCTATTGTACATACTTTTTAGGTTTTCATAAGTAGTAGACATGCCAGCTTGTGATGAAGGTGAGGAAAATGCCCAAATGCCAATAACTTCATTTGACTTAGAAAAAAGGTATATGGGCTATACCAAGACCTGCTGACACTAAAATAACCTCCAGACGAGGTGGCCCACTACTACAACGTGTGAAATAACCAGTGGAAATAAAATGCACCTGTGACATGCTGTAAGTGTGACGTACCCTCTTGCAGTATATGGGTCGGCTGCACGGCCTTGACTTTGTAGTTCCTTGCTCTCCATCCTGGACATGGGGCTTCAGCTATTTCTCTGTCGCTGAGCCAGGTAACCGTCTCAAAATTGTCCCCGTTTGCCAAAGCATCCACCTCTGCGCTGTGGACGCCCACCTGTTGGAACTGATGCAGGCCACCAGAATGGTCGAAGTGGGCGTGGGTGGCAATAGCCAGCAGCGGATTCTTTCGCTGCGGATCCTTGCCCAGTAGCCCTTTAGCGTCGATGTATTCAGGTAAGCTCCTCAAGCCAAGGCCAGTGTCTATTACCACGTCCTGGTGTGTGCCGCGCAGCAGCCAGATGTTGGCCCTGTTGTCTGACTGATAAAACCGCTCCTGGATCCAGAAGAGTCCGTCCCCAAGCGATTTGTGCGCGTACCAGTCGGCCGCAGCCATCCCAGTTTCTGCACCTGTCAAGGCTGCTACAGAAGGATTTTGCCGTCAGGTGTTAAACAGCTGCTACTAGCCGTACTGCTAAAGGTAGTGTATTTCATTGAGGGTGACGCGATGGTGGCCGCAGACACACCCTTAGGGGAGGAGAATGAGGTCATTGGACCTAAGCAAATGACGGTAGGCTTAAAGCCGCTGCTATTGGCAGGGCTTTTCTGCAGCGTCAGCGATGGGCGGTGCGCTTAAAAGTCACAAATGACCACAAGGCGTGCACGATGAGAAAGGCTGTTTTTTGCTCACCCGTGTGTGAGATTGGCTAGCAAGTTGCCTGAGTTAGTCTATTTTCATATGTAGGCCTATATATATATTATTACTACCCCAAGTTCATAGTAGAATTCAATTTCTCTACGACTTATTAGCCTTTCTTCCAAGCACTCTCACTCAGTGAGTACAGTATTTTAAGTGCATTTTCCTGATGGTATAACTTGTTTGTATAAGGAGCTTGAGTTTGGGACAGCATGGCAAAAATTATATATACATATGTATATATACATAAAATATAAAGAATTACAACTATTCCCTGACATTTACCGCATGTATAGAGCTGACATGTGTGTGCTGATGCAGGTCGAGTCGCTGGCTTGCAGCCATGGCAGGCAGGGGCCGTGGAGTGGCTGCCTTCACCTTCAACATCGAGGCTCTGGGCATCAGCAGAGGCAGCATGCCAGAGACCAGGGTGGGGCCCAGTCCACTGTTTCCAGTAAGTAATACAGTATTGTATATCCCCACTCGAGGATGAGTGTGCTACCAGAACACTAAAATACAAGAGCTAATTATTACACAGGAGAGATTGCATGATAAATTGCTGTCTAAACTTTGCATGTTTTACACCCAACTGTTCATTACATCTCAAGACACCCCTGCCCTGTGTTTTATATAGCAAACAGATTTTAAGCCTGTGCCATTGAAAGATGGGGAGGATGATAACTATATGCTGGCATTAAAACAGGAAATGAGAGGAACAATGCAACAAAGACCACACAACATCAAGCCCCGAAACAATAAAGCTGGTGAGAAAAAAATTAATGGGACTAGTCTTCAATTACAGATAATGTAAAATGTGTTGTACTGAATAGAGGTGGAGAGATACACGGAGCGCTACCTCAAGAAAATAAAAATGGGAGATGAAGAATGGACTCCTGGTATAAGTTCAAAATAAATGATATAGATACATTATTAAACTGATTGTTAAGAAAAACATAAATAACTAAATATGTCTGCATTTCAGATTGGAATCTTTTCCCAAAAGAACTGATGCCCCAAAAGAAGAAAACACGTTCAAAGACAAGTATTTGAAATATGCCAATTTAAAAAAAAACAATTCTTTAAGTTTACCCTAATATAATTTTTGTTGTACGGCAACAGACACAAAGAAGAAAGCTGTCAAAGTAACACACAAAGATGCAGAGGCAGTGCTCAGTAAATTAGATGTAAGACAGATTTTGCCATTTGACTTGCAGACTTAGTATAAGCCATATTCAGTTTATAAAATAAATGTACAATTGTTATACCCAGGAACTGGCAAAAAAAGATGATGGAACTACAGAAAACTCTGATGATGAAAAAGAAAAAAAGAAGGAAAATGAAGAACTTGAAGAGGAGGAATTGGAAGAGGAGGATCTTGAAGAGGTTTGAATTGGATATAGCATTTTATCGTGTATCTCAAGTAATACCATGTTTATAAAATATAAATGTATTATCCGTTCTAGGAAAATGATTACATTGAAAGCTATTTTGACAATGGAGAGGACTTTGCTGCTGATAGTGATGACAACATGGATGGTGAAGCTACTTACTGACAATTTCTAGTTCTCCCATATAAATTTCAGGGTTAAATCAGTTAGATTTAAAGGATCAAGTGTAGAAGAGGGATTCTGAAATCATGCTCAATAAAGCTTTATATTCTCAGATTTCTACTCTAGTATTATTTCCCTATTTGTATAAATATGGGTTTACAAATGCTAACATTCAAATTATTAAATTATTTATTTATATTCTTAGATCTAGACAGTTTTAGAGGATAAAAGGCACGACTGTCAACATGTATTATTTAATAAAATATTAACTTTGAGCATTGATAAAATAAAGTAATTCAAACAAACCTGGAAATTCAAAATTACAACAAAAATGAAATACTGTATGCATGCCAATTTCCTACGCTTCCAGGTTAAAAGATAATCCACATTTCCTTAAGCAGAAGAAACTGGGCCCATGCTAATATTATATCACTGAATACTGATAGTGTTAGATGAAATGGAATTAATCTCTCAATAACTGTAATAAATTAATTCTAATTTAAATATTTTATCTTTCTATAAAGTATAGAGCAAATTGGTCCACACATACTGTACAAAACTCATCTAATCAAAATAAAACGTAAAAAAAAAAAAAACAGACAAAAGTAATGCAGTCTTGCAGTCAGACTTGGCATTAGAAAAAGTATAAGCAGATATAGGATGCAATTAAACACAACATTTTTTATCATAAAAATAATTCCTGCTCAAGTAAGTGAAATCGTTGAAAAAGGCAAAATGTAAAATTTTCCCACCCTTGGCCCTAGAATCAAAACTATTCCTTATAGTCACTGCAGACAGGTCCTAATGGCACCAAATGGCCAAAACATTTTTTACCGCAGGACAATAAATTCTAGTTCTTAAGTCCATTTCAAATGCTATAAAACTATAGAACGCACATACTATGTGACTGCCCATGTTATGTATTTAAGTTGTTAGCATCACTGTCTTTGTGTGTGGTGTGATGTGCTGGTCTCTTTCGTTCATCAACATTTCTGTCAGGGTGCCCTGGACCAGCCACTGCATCTTGATTAAGACTGTCTAAGTTAACGTCCAAAACTTTGCCATTGAATTGTCCTAGATGCATATCATCATTAGTTTGTGTTGGATTACCATGATGGCTTACATCCGCTTTCACAAGAACCTCATAATACAGCAAATAAAACACAGGAGTAACAATGCCAACAAACAACATGATGGCAACAGCTGTCCACCATCTCATGCCCCAATCTGCCCCATAATATGGATCCTTTCTTTGCACTGGCTTATACTCCACTTCTGCCAGCAGAGGCTGTTGTTGGTGAAGAGATAAAGAAGACACAACCTGGTTAAGGCTGCTCCGTGAAGGATTAGTGGACTTCACCAGCCGCTCTATGTCTTTATCCTTCTCCAGAAGAAATCCCTCTACGCTGTCAGCAGAGGAGGACGAGTCTGTGGAGGACTCCAGAGGAAGGGCAGTTGAAGCAGAGATCTGCGGCTGGTGCCTGGCACCAGGAGGTGTGGAAGATGGGGCTGGTGTACTCATGTGAGTCTCAGTAAGGATGCTAAAACGCTTCACTGGAATTTTGATTGAACGAAGAGCAAAAAAGTCTTGTTCTTTCAAAAGGTTGTTAGCACGTTTAATATCAGCAACCTGAAAGAGAGCCACAGTAACAATATAAGCTAACAGTTTGTCCTTACCCTTACATTGGGGTATACAGAAATACATATACTAAAGCAAATCAAAATATCACTTTACCGTGCAATGGTATTGGAGAGCAATACTATTGAGTGTATCTCCCTCCTGAATGTCTCTAACCAGATACACAATATCATCCATCTTTTCTCGAGAAGTGCTTCTACGCAATCGCTCTCGACCTCGGGGCCGCAGCTCATAGCTCTCACCATCCTCCTCCGACAAGTCGTTCTCTGAGCAGCTGTTTGTGAACAGGTACGTATGACCTCCATTAGAAGGCTGCACCATAGTGGCTGACTGTAGACCATAGAGCTGGCTCCTAGACATTTTTTCTATGAAAGAAAAATATACAAACAAAACAGCAGTTCAATTAGATTTAACTACATTTCATACAATTAAAGTTGTCAATCAAGGTTTTAAAATTAAATTAAGTCACACAAGTCTACTGCCAAGGTTTACATGCTGGGGCACATTTCACAATTTTATCACCTTTTAAAACGTTTTCTTCTATATTGTTTTAAAAAAAAATTATTTTTATTTTTTATTTAATGCACTGAGCATTATGTGATTACCATGTAGCGATAATACAAACAAATACACAACACAAAATTATCTTTTGCAAAGTTAAACATATTACCCCTGCTTACATTTTTAATAATACTTTCCATAACATAAGAATACAATACAAAAATTCCTACAGTTTACTTTATAAAAGAGTGTGAGAAAGTTGTGACGAATTCATTTGAGGGAAAATGAACATCTATGTGTCAAGGTCCTTCTTTTACGTAACTTTCGCAATCTCAAACACTGGCTGCACTGTGGTTAATTGAACATCCTATCTAATAGTGAGATAATGCGATAACAGATGTTTACCATATGGACGAAATCTGTAAAAAAAAAAAAACAAAAAACAAGAAAACGTGTTGTTCTAGGGTGATCTGTTATTCCCTGTGCATTTGGTGGCACACCCCAATGACATTCAATCACATTATTGTTTAAGTCTACTTAATAATAGCTTTTTGGCATATACTACAGTGATCAGAGCAATAAGATAAGTTACAGACAGCATAATAGATAAAGATGACCGGCCGATTGTTAGGACAAATAGGGCCTGTATTGTATTCTTTAATTATAACTAGAGCTGCCAGAGTTTTCAAATTAAAGTCTGTGCATGCTAACTAAATGCTAGCAAATACACATATGCTTTGTGCCTTCTTCCTATATTTTCTTGTGATTTCAGGTCGATTAACGTTTTGAACTGGGATGTCAGAAATCTCACCTGTTAATGTGGTCGTTAGCTTATTAGGAAAATTAAGAGAAATCCATGACTTCCACGAAACAATTCACAGGCTCACCTTTCCGATGTGGCATACCTGCTGCTGCTGCTAAGTGCTATTGCTGCTAACACTTCTGACTACAAGCTCGAGCTGTTCACGCCACGTCAACAGACTCACTGTGCGTAATGACGTAGAACAAATTACTCGAGCGCAATTTGGACAGCAGATGGGGCAAGAAAGCAACGCGATTCCTGCAAACTGTACTTTTGTATACTCACAGAAAGAAAACTTGTACGTAATAATTTTTAATATTTGTGGGAAACCATTATATATTTGCAACTGTGACCGTTTATTGAATTTTACTAATGTTAATAATGAGATGAATCAGAATTGTAATGTAATGTGTAATTCTAGTGTGTGTGCACCTGCCTATTGACTGCAGATAGAAGGAGATCATCTGATCTTTTGTAAAATTTATTAATTGACCCCGGGTTCCTGACAAATAAAGAATAAACTAAACTTAAAAACAGGCCCTGGGCAATTGAGTAGCTATTTAGAATGCTTTTACACTTTTTATGCCTTTTACACTTTTTCAAATAATTGTAAAACCGCTGTGTAGACGTCACAGAGAGACAGTACGCCTCATCCCCAGTTGGTGGAGCTGTCCGCTACCACTTTAATCTACTCTAGGGAGACAAATGGGATTAAACGTCCAGTCTGATTAGCCAATGCCGCGAGGACAAGCAGGAGCTCTGAAGAAGCTGTAAAGTAATTCTTCTTGAGAGAGAGAGAGAGAGAGAGAAAGAGAGTGTGCGTAACATACAGTAGCAGGCACATGGCCACAACGGTGCGGTGCGCAACAGAGTGGAAACAAGAGAAACCTCAAACAAGAAAGTAGCGGGACTGTTGCCCGGTTTTTACATTTCTCTTGTCGTAGACTGGTAAAGGATACATGCTATATCTGATGTTTGCAGCACATGCTTCCACAAGAGAATTCAACTGGATGCTATTTGGACAAACCTGACGGTTTTGAAAGCCCGTATCGATGGTATCCTCAACAACACTAGATATATAGATATTTACTTCGGACAGAGCCAAGCAAGGTGTCAGGTAAGTTGCACTTTGCGTGTTTTTGAGTGTTTTTGTCGTCTCGAATTAAATATTTATTTTCTCAGTGACAGAAGCGAACATGCCAAAGGATGCGAAAGTTAGGGTCATTTGGGGATGCCTGATGTTTCATATAAAACCCTTTATTATACCATTGAAGTTCTAATAATGTTCCTGTCAGTTTTTGCGCCTAGTTGCCCTAGAAAAAAAAATCAGACCAAAATAAAGTAGCTCCCACGCTACAGACAGTTTAAGCATATTGTACCTTTCTAATGATGTAACCTAATATAATGTGGCTGACCACAGCTAATTTCTTTGTGGTCTATGCCATCACCCCCATCGTCGTTGCCGCTAATAAAAATGAAAAGCCTAAATATTGATTCAGCGTGATCAGTAAATGAATGGCCGGGCAGCCCATTGAAGATGAAGACAAACGCTTCCATGGTTACAGGCAGGATCTCCAGCGTGATTACTGCGCTTTGTCTGGACTTCTCTCTCCCACTGAAATAAAACAACAACTCTGAGGGAACTGCCCCGCATGGTGAGCTGGGCATAGCAGTCCCAAAAGACTCACTTACTAATCTATAGTCTTACTGCAGACATAAGTAACCTGGCACACTTTGTGTTGCGCACATGTGCTGCAAGTGTTAAATAAAAGACTGTTGCCAGTAGCCGTATTTCCCCGTTTCACAGTATTCTGTAGGTCTTGACAATGTAGTTTGCAAGTGTAAAATTAAACTAGCAATACATTTGTCACAATTTTGATTATCAACGCCTTCATTTTTGTTGGTCTTATCATCCGAGAGCCCTTTAGTTCTCAAAAAATGGACTAAAGGTTTTATTGTTCCTCAAAATAATGTACTGTTATATATACATGTATATATAGGTGTATTGTGTACTTTTATCTCACACTGAAAATGGCTTTGATAAAGTAATAACTCATATACTGCCTTACAACATCAATTTGTCACTCCAGTGTTTTGCAGACTTGGGTTGGCCCTGAGCCTTTTGCTCAGAGCTGGGGTCCTTTGTCTGTCAGTGTTTATGTCATTGCCTGGCAGGGGTCAGCCCAGTCGCCCGTGTGGGGGTCTGAGTGTGATTCACGGGGCGGAAACTGTTTTACTGCTTGCCTCTCACTTCTCCTGTCTCATCTCCTAATGTTTCACACTATAAAAAGAAGCACTGCCATAAACTGCTCTTCTGATGGTTGTCAAAATGTTTGTTGAACATGATCTCAGAGTAATCACTTCTTTGGTGTTAACACAGAGGGATAAGCTCTTCTCTGCAACAAGCAGAGCAGGTGCAGCAGATGTGTTTGTTTGAGTTTCTGGTCAAGCGCCCAGTATTTCGTAGTTGATTCTCCCAAAACCCCAGTCATGATGTAATATAAAACTCTTAAAAAAAAAAAAAAAACTCACATATATGCAGATAACTGATGGTTAAACCATATCCAGTTTAGTAGCCTTATACACCATAATTTGTGCACTGTTACTGCTTACACCCAGAGCAGCTTAAAGACTATCTATGAAGGCTCCACGCTAAAATTGCACTGACAAAAGAGAAAGGATTTCTATAGTGAAGGCACAACTTTAACTTTAACTTATATAGTCCAAAACATATGTCAGCACTTGGGTTTTGTCTATCTTATCTAGTTATCACAAATTGTCTCTTTCATATTGTGATATCAATTCTAAGACATATTACCTTCCCTTAATAGTAAACAGCAATTATGGACTTTTCTTTATATTATATGTTTTTATATTTCTTATTTAATCTAGACAGTCTCATGTCTCTTGTAGTGGCAAGACCAGTGTATCTGTGGCCTCACAGATCACTAACGATCCTGAGGTCTGTGTAGTGACAGAGGGGCTGAGCTGTGCCCCAGGAGGTTTCTGTACTGTGGCTCTGTACCTCTTGTATGTAGGACATAGACACATTTTTGTTGTTATTTTATTAAAGCTGCAGTGAGACCCCTGCAGCTTTCTGAGATATGTGACCTCTGACCTCAAGTGATATTTACAAAGCTTGAGATAACTGTGAACTATGTTAATGGCATCTTCTGGTCAAAACTGAGGACTGTATTCAGTAACTTGCATTTGCTTAAATATAATTTCTACAGTCTATCACAATACAATCTTTCAGGAATCGTAAAGCTTTTAGAAAAATAAATTAGAATAAAAACTCCTCCATCATAATTTTCCTCCCAGTGCCTTTATACTCTTGTCGGCCTTCAGTTGTGTGCTTTGTTTTTTCTCACATATTTGTTGTGTGTTCTTGTTCAGGAGTGACAAAAAGCAATAAGGGGCTGAATAGGATGGTTTGCATTCTAGCAAAGAAAAGACCTGCATGCCAGAAAAGCAAGCGTAGCCGAAAGAACTGAGATCTTGCCATGTTAAAAATGCACACAAAACACAAAGAAGACCATGAGGGCTCAAAAGCTTACTCCTTGAAGTTGTATGCTGGTCAGTGAATCGTAAAGTCCAGTTTCTTCTTGAGTGAAAATACGCCCCCATTCTGGTTAGTTTCTTTTGAAATGCAATTAGCATTTCATCCAGGCCCTACTGGTTACATGCAATGAAGTAATGCCCTTTTTTAATTTGGTCCTTTGGTCTGTGGGGCGCTGGAGAGCTCAACCTCATTTAATGCTCGAAAAGGGCTTCTCTGTCTGCATTTCTTCCATACAAGCGTATCAGTCAGGGTACAAAGGAACCCCACTGGAACCACTTATTTGTATGCTCACATACTTACCTATATCCATTATTTTCTGAAGAACCTTAAGATGACCCAATTATATTTTGTTATCCTGACCACAGCCTCTTACCTGCTCATGCTTTCCCAGATGGTTGAATACTGAGTTTATTTGATCGTGTTAAAAAGGCCGTCCTATGAATTCTAGAATTAGTTCTGAAACAAATAATAAACTTGCTGTGCCATACAATTCTTACTTCATCAGCTCAGCGAAGGTTTTGCTTAAGATAGTTACTGACGTCTGGACATGAAACTCTTTCTAACTGAGTGACAGTTTTGTCTCATGTGATGTCATATGTTTAAGTTGTAGTATAATATTTATAGTTTATATTTTAGTTTCCCCCCTGAGTTGCAAGAACAGTCACTGATCTAAAAATACCAAAAACAGAACATTTAAAGTGCAATTATGGTTTTTGAGTTGACCCAGAATGGCAGCTGTGGCTTGAGGAGGGTGGTTCATAAGGTATTGTAACAGACATACAGACAAAGAGGTCACATTGAATTTGAACATTATAGCGACCTCTCACATTGTTATTGTGACAGGCCTTGCTGGCATCAATGATGATCCCAAAGAAAAGCTTTGATGTGTTGTTTTTATTGGCAAATTTGCATCTGTGGTAATTATTTTATTTGAGATTGCTCTTAGATAGTAAACAAATGTTGTAAGAACTCTCTTATATGTGGGGATCATAATGACAGAGTAGATGTAGTGCATCTGTGGCCAATCTGGCTCTATATCATTGTACAGAGTTGTAAGATTGATAAATGAGCTCCCACTGCAGGCCTCCCATACTCAAATACTACATGTGTGTGTGTGAGAATCAGTCTGCCAAATATTACCACAAGTTACTCACCAAGGGCGTCTCTGGAGCAGGGAAGCCCCAGGGCAGGAGTCCCACATGGGAAAGCCCAAGATTAAGAGGCTGTAATCCCACACAGTTACTACCAAAAAGGAAGTAAATGTATTTCTTTACACTCTTAAAAATGTGGTGCACTCTAATTTAATGGACGAATAAATACTGTAGCACATTCGATTTGGCAAACTGGCTTGGAAAGTAGTTGTTCATTGGCCTCATATGTTCTGTAAAATTAAACAGGCAACTGCATTACCTAGTGCCATTATGGTCTATCTGTATCAGTCCCTTGTGCCATGTTAATCATTCCTATTCATTTTATGCCATCTCTTAAAAGACTTTTAGACTTTCGAAGAACAAAGGTTTCACTTTTCTAATAGACAGATCAATGTAAGCTACAGTGGTCAGTGTGGATCAGTTGTCATGGCACTTTCTATAAGGTGAATCCCACACACTTAAGATCCTCCAAATGTGAAGTCTTAGGTGGACATTGAATAATTGATGTTAAAGATTACGACAGAGAGAAACTCTAGAGGCATCAGCGGTGAACACTGACCTCAGGAGCAGCCCTGGAACCTGACACTATGGCTTGACACCTCTGACTGGGACAGCTAAAGACCAGTGCAAAAGATTTGAGTCAGGATCCTAACAACATTTGGACCAAGAGGTGATAGGTCAAAGTAACATGCCACCAAAGAAGAGCTTTTGTCATCACTCTAGCTTGTCATTGTCCCTCTCAATTTTCTCCTGCGGGGAAGGCTGCCTAGTCATGAGCTATCCATCACTGAAAAAATGGCCCTCCTTAAAGGCAAAAGTGAATGTATGGGAAGTGATCCAGCAATAAAACAGAGAAAGACTTATTGCTATGACCATCTTTACACAATATTCCACAGTCCTTCTGTTTGTCATCAGCTGTCACGTTGCTTTTAGATCGCAGTATATTGAACATATTTATCCACATTTTTTATAAATCCATTGTGACAGTGTTTAGTCCCAAGTCTGTGTTATTGTTATCTGAAGTCTGAGCCAGGCCCTCCATGCCCTCTGTGATGAAGCAGACACATTCTTGGTCCTTCTCTGATTCCTGGGGTGTGTCTGGCACAACACATGACACTTGAAACTATAGACCTGTGCCACATTCACAGTCAAACTGTCCACAAGAATACAATAGAAGCATACTCTGAATCTGTGACAATGACCTTGATGGTACTTTCTGAACCTCTACAAAGTGTAAATAAATAAGAAACTGCCCTGTTGCAGCTGTTGCTTTTCTCTCGATTGTGCCCCACTCTGCCATGTTTCCAGATGTAGATACAACCAGGTGCACCATAAGCCTTGACCAAAGTGGATTTGTGCTGTGTAAGGCAGCAGGATCAAACGCTAGACTTCTTTCTATTTCACTCAGGGTTTTGCAGCTTTGTACTAAAGTTTCCCCATCTCAAAGAGGAGCACGGTGAATAACAGGATTTATTCAGCTCTCCCCTCTGCTCTTTGTCCAGTGACAGACACACCTCTTTTCCCCTTGGCCTTTCAGGCTCAGTCCCCCACAGTCCCCTATGCGCCCTGGCCAAATCCCTTTTTGATGGATTTTACAGTCTCACACAGTTGCAGTTATGTGGCATGACAAACATAAACTTAGTATATAATATCAAGTTTAGTGAAGAGCCAGATTGTTATGTAAAATTTTCCTTTGCACTTGTAAGTTAGTAGTTGCTGATGTTCTCTTTCAACCTTGTAATTACTTATAAGTAGCTTACATTGGCTGTGTGTGTAACATGCAGATTGTGAATGGAAAAAGCTCGAGACTAAGCCTCCTCCCCCTTTGTCTCAAACAAATGTCCCAAAATAATGTAAGGGTTAGCTCTTCAATTAATATAATATATTCTATAATGTAATATTGTCTTGTGTGCAGGAATGCTTCCTGTCCTTCTGCTTCCTGGACTGATCCTGGCTCTGTCCATCCCTGCCACTACATCTGCGTCAGCCACACTCAAATTTCTGGAGGAGACAGTAAAGGTGGTCAATGAGAGTTCGGACAGCGTGATCAGACTAACCGTAGGGAAGGAGGGTGACCCTATTAATGTAACAGCTTTGGTTCGGGTATGACAGTTTGTTTCATACTTAGCCTAATAAGTAATTCCCCATCTAGTCATTTGAATAGTAGTCCAATTGAAGTTTGCTTCTTTTGTTTATACTCTGTAGCTGGAGGGAGAAGATACAGGGGATTTTATAGACCCAGTGCGTCCAGTCATTCTGACAGCCAGTGAATCCAGTAAAATCATCTTCATTTCGGTGAAGAACGATGACCTCCCAGAAGCAGACGAGACTTTTACTTTCACACTTGAAATTCAGGTGAGTTTTCCATGAACTGGGCCTACTGCTAAAATATATGTGTTTGTTAATAATAATAGTGATTTTATATTGTACATTGGGCCTATTCAATCCTTGCCCTGGAATTTGGTGAAATAATTTAGCTAGATAAATCACAGAAAAATTTGAGTCTTGTTTCAATATTAATTTGTAAAATGTTGACAAAGAGGAAATTGTGCATAAACTGCTTTTGTGCGCCAGCTGCAGTTGTGTGGTGTTGGCATTTTGTGTAAATACATTGTTGGTCTTTCTCCTGGTTTTGTTGGAGTTTCCATAACAACCAGAAATTCCTCACACCCAGATTCAGTCTCCATGGCTTAAAGTATTTACTTGTCAAAGTTGATTGATGAACTTATTAATTTTTTTTGTATAAAGTTCAAGATGCTGACTTCAAACATTGCCCTAGCTCAAAACTGCTGAATAAATGGACAATGTGTTTCTTTGTACAATTATGAAATGCATTTCTTGAGTTTTGGTTTTATCTCAGTTGAAAAGGTCCATATTTAATTTGCCTCAAGACTGAAACACCATATGAGGCCCACTTAGCCCTTCTGTTTGTACTACAACAAACCTTGCAGATGCTTCCCTATCACCTTCCTAAAGGTAGTCTCGGGGACTGGTAAGGGGCTAAAGGCATGCCAAATTCATAAAAGTTTCTTTTTGTTATTAGGGCTGACTAATATGACAAAAAATGTATCACTATGATTTTTTTCTCATATTGATCAATCTTGATTATTGATTCAATTGTATTTTGTCTTATTAAAATCCAAAAATTGACAAATTTCTTCCATCAAAGTCTGAACTCTGCTCCAAACTACACACATTTACTGACAGAGGATTGGTTTTTGACCTCTCGATTAAAAAGCTCAAGATGTTTATTGATGATTAGAAATTATCTAATCTCAATCTTGATAAAATTTGATTCATTGGGCAGCCCTAGTTGTTACACTGCTTAACAATAACAAAATTAGTAAAGTTTAGTTTTTATTCTTCAAGTCACAATCAACTTAAATGTTGCCAGCCAGGTACTGAGCTGTTCGCTAAAACAAATCCACTGTTAACTGGTCACTTTTGAGAGGGACCTCAAAGTGTTGGAGTCACTTAAAGATCCAGGAGAATGTACATTTATTGGAGTTTCGTGCCAAATCCCAGAACACAATACAAACCTCAAGAGGAGTCCCACTGATAGGCGCATTTGACCAGTACTTCCTGTCTTTGTGTGGTCTCATCAGGGCTCCTCTGTGGGAATGCAGAGATGGTGTGTAGCTCAGAACACAGCAAACTTTTATGAATGTTTGTGTTTTCAGGTATTAAACTGTGTAATACGTAGAATTTTTTTGTTTCCAGGACTCCTCTAATGGCGTTACAGTTGGACAACCCAATAAGGCCACTATCACTATTCTCTCCAATGACAATGCCTTTGGAATTATTTCCTTCAATTCTGTAAGCCCCTCAGAATTCACTCATAATATACAAAACACAATGTTAAATAATATATATACATTACACTCACCTCTTTTTATTTATCGCAGACAGCAGAGTTAGTAGTTACTGAACTCAGAGGGAGAAACCTCAGTGTCCCTTTGACACTGGTACGACAAAAGGGAACGTATGGCACTGTGACTGTTTCATTTGAGGTGATTACCATCAACACGAACCAAGCCAGTGATGACCTAAGCCCAGACCAGGGAAACATCACCATCCCTGTGGGACGATCCTCTGCACAGTTCAGCATTTTTATTAAAGATGATCAGGTATAACAGGAATTCAAATTCAAAATGTCCAATACTGAACCGAGTATGTTTTAAAAGAGTGTTTCTTCTATCTCTGTGCCCTAGGACCCTGAAGATGATGAGATGTTTTTGGTGAAGCTCACAGGAGTGGCAGGGGGTGCTCTCCTGGGTGATGCCAGCAGTGTCCAGTTAAGGATTCTACGTAATGACAGTCCACTGCGTTTCTCACTCACATTTCTGAGTGTCCCAGAGTCTGCTGGCGTGATCGCACTCAACATCACACGTGGACAAATGAATGAGGAAGACCCACTGGTTGGATCCTTTGACTCTCAAGTGAGATTTTAGCTGTAATAGTCTATTACCTTATTGTTTCCCTCTGTGGTCAATTTCTTATTCTTTCTTTGCCTTCCTTCTGCTTTTTAAAGACAGTAACATTCAATACAGTACAATTTAAAAACCTAGACTGAAGAGTAATGTAGGCGTATAAATAGTGGCATTGTACATTTGTTAAACAGCAAACATTTCTAGAATGTATTAACTCACCCAGAAATCATCTTTGTAACTAATGCTACTCTGCTGAATACTTTATTGTATCTAGCTAAACATGTATGTTCCTCTTCAGGTTTCTATTGATTACACGGTGGTACAAGCTGGTGCCACACTAGGGCTTGACTTCATTGAACTGCAGCCTGTGAGAACTGTTACATTTGCACCGTTTGTCAACAAAACTAGTCTCCTCTTCAATATTACTGATGACGCAGATCCAGAAATTGCAGAATCCTTCCAAATAAAACTGTTAAAAGATACTATCAGAGGAGATGCAGTTTTAGTGTCACCCTTTGAGGTGCACATCACTATTGAGCCAAACGACAAAGCTTTTGGGGTCTTATCACTCAGCAGTAGTGTTGTAATGCAACCACTTATTATAGATGAAGATCTCACATCAAGGTAATGTAAAAATTATGCAAATCTCTCTAATGCTACAACATTCTGACTAATTACCATTATTTTTTCTAGATTTGAAGGGATTGTCATCGTGAGAAATGGGGGCAGCTTTGGTAATGTGTCAGTTAAATGGATTATAAGTAGAAACTCCAGCTCTAGCATTCCTGTGTCTGAGGATTTGGGACCTAATTTGGGAACTGTAAGATTCGCTGCTGGACAAGTGACGACTGTGATTCCCTTAAACATTGTGAATGATGATGTACCTGAAGAAGCAGAGGTGTTTGTGTTCCAGTTACTGCCAACTTCTGTCACTGGCAATGCAGAAGTGGATGAGCCCATGGAGGTATGCATGAACTGTATTCACATCGTAGGGATGAACTGTGTCCACATAGTAGGGACAATATATAATTATGTAGTTTAGCATGATAATAACACAATAATTGTTTGTGGTACATTTTGTATAATTGTGAAAATCGCCAATAAAGAAGATTTGCCATTATAGAATCTATCTATGTCATGTTAAACTGGCAGCAATTTTAATAATTATCATGATATTACAGTTACTCACAGTTATTTTGGCTATGATAATAGTGATACAACATTTTATATGGTCTCATATCATGTACATAGAAGCATCTGTTTGGTGGGTGCTCACTGTATGGTTTTGAGGCAGGCTTAGCACATTATAAAAGAGCCATTGTGTTGTGGGGGATGCTTTTAGGTGGAAGAAAATAGTCCTGCTCTGTGTGTGTGGGTGATTTCATTTTTGTAGTTGTATTGTGTCCCTTTTGGAACAGCCCATGTGTGAAGATGTGGGCAGATCTAAGTCCTGATTAGGGCTGGGTGATATGGCAATTAAAAACTGAATTGTTCCCTGTGGTGATATGCTATTTTCTTGATATCATATTATATTCCATTGCTTCTAGCAGCTCAAATACGCACACTCTCCAAACACACTCCTCTAATTGGTCAGTCCCTGGGTGAATGACAGGTGGATTTAACAAATCACTTAATCTCTAAAGCAGTATTCATAACGAAGTACATGATTCGTCCTAAAACCAAAACCATAAGTCTTTTTCCATATTGCTCACCCCTTGTCCTGATCAAGTTTAATTGCCTGGGATTAAGTCAGGCTTTATTTGCATACCACAATTTATTTGTTTGGTACGAGCTTTTATATATAACATGTATATTTGTGCCCTTTTTTCTCCAAGATGTTCAGGCCCCCTGTCTGTTACCTTGTAAATATAATAGTTTTGCTAAGGAAATGGGAGAATGTGTGGTTTAAATTAGGGTTCTGAGCTGAGCTATTCTTGTTATAGTACATATTTTAAGTTGCCATAATAAACACTTTGTAACAGGGAAACAGCATACAAGCTAACCCCAAAGTACGTTGATGGAAAGTCTGATGTGTTATTACAGGCCTAGTGGATAAAAATAAAGCACTTCATTTTCTCTTTTAAGCATAGAACCTAATTTGTTTACTAAGGTCTTGTACATCAATGCTTTTATAATAACAGTGACCACATAGTTTCATCATTGATTTGACATTTGTTTCTTTTTTGCTGTTTATTTTCAGATGGTGTTTTACATCCAGGACAGTGACGATGTTTATGGGTTTTTCCAATTTGATTCAAAGAAAGAACAGAAGATCCAGAGCCAGCCTGAGGGGCGATACTTGTCTCTAAACTTGTTGCGTGGTGGCGGTACTTTGGGTGCTGTCTCCGTGTCTATCACAGCTCTCTATATTCCTGCTGGTCCAATAGACCCAGCTCGAGCCAAGGACCAGATACTGAATGTCAGCAGGACAGTTAATATTGTCTTCACGAGGGAGCGGGAGGTTCATGTGACTTTGCCAATCAGAAATGATGCTTTTCTGCAAAATGATGCTCACTTTTTAATAAAGGTATCTTAATATGCACTAGTTCATTTGTAATAGTAGCTTGTCTTACCCTTTGTTTTAAACTAGTAACACTTTGAAGAATTCAGTGCCGTCCAAAGTACCTAGGCCTAAGTGTCTAATTAGCATGTGTGACCCACTGGCACTCAAATCTGGCATGTTGATACTGGAAGTCCCAATGAATAGTTTAAGCTAACAACATCTGACTCTTGAAAGAGTTCATATTGTCTTTTCAAGGTTAACAAGTCTATTTCTTCTTTAGCTGGATTCATTAGAGCTGGTGGACATCAAACCTTCTATCCCTTCTAGAAGCCCTCGATTTGAAGGACCTCTCAGTGTGACTCTGACCATTACATCTGACATAGCCAATGGAGAAATCGGCTTCATAACTAACAGCACAGTGGAGGTGTTTGAACCAGAGCTCAGTAACAGTACTACGGTAAGTTTATTGTAATTGACATATGCCTGTAGGTTAAAATAAAAGGCAATTTATTGTTTGAAAGTAGAACAGAGCATCAAATCCTGTTCACTTTATTTGGGACAACACTGGCTCACATGAATTATAATCAATTTCTTAAGTTAGGTTTATAAACCAAATGGTGCTTTAACTAGTTATGTCCTCGAACAAGACACTTCTCTGACCTTGCCTAAATAGGAATGCATTGTTTGGTCACTGGATTATGTATGGACAATACATGAGAGGAGTCAAGAAAGACAAATTTGTAATTTATGTGCAATACTGATAGAATAAGCTTCATAATAATGATAATTTTTATTATTAAGGTGAGCCTTCCTCTACGCCGTGATGGGACAGATGGTAAGGCTGAGGTATTTTGGAGTCTTCGTCCCATCGGTGCTAATTTTAAAGATGTCACTGCCATGGACCTGAGTCCATTCAATGGGACAGTGGTTTTCCTGTCTGGACAAAGTGACGCTTCAATCAACTTCACTGTTTTTGCTGACGATATCCCTGAAGTGAATGAGACATTGTTGATCACTCTAGACAGGTATGATGTAAGCGTTGTTCTGATGGTTAAACTTAACTCTATATTTGTTCATAGTTTTTTGGATGGCTCATTTACATTTTTTAATCAGACTGTGAGTAGTTTGAAGACCATTGACAAAAATGTAGAAAACATGATACTCTACACATTAACAACTTATGAAATAGTCCCTTAACAACAATACAAATATGATGGACAGATAACTTGGTTCAAACAAGTGTAGTAGAATGAGAAATCACAAACAAGGAAGGTGCTTTGACTGTGTGGTGTAAACATATAACAAGAAACAACTTTTAATTAACACATTTAATTTAAGTACAATAAAATATTTTGAAATTAGGTATAAATTAAAATATAATGAAAAAATAAAATGACTACAGTATGCAAATATACAGTATGGACAGAATAACTAATAGCAAAAATACATAGACATTACCATTCAAAATGCTATTCCAAACAATTAACTACACTAATTGGTAGGTGGTCTTAAATCATTCATCCAGTTGTTTGTGATTATATTAAAAGAATCACACAGTCAATTACACAGCTGTTATGCGGGGTTTTTAGTGGTCAAGAGCATTTGTTTTAGCTCTGATGTGAATGGCACTTTCTCTCCCCTTACACGTCTTTGTAGGGTGGAGGCTGCACGTTTTACAGTGTACTTTGGGTAAGTGCAGATTGAGGGGAACCTGCTTCTTTTATGTGGTGTGAATCAAGACCTTATTTTGCCTAGAAGGACCCACTTCAAGAGCTGTGTTTGCAGTGGGGATGGGCAAAGGGGATAGGGTGGATGTTTTATTGTACCGTGTGAACTGAAAGAGAGTGGTCTTATAGAGTTATATATACAATTGCTTCTGTTTGTGGTGTGACATACTTTGTTTATAAGCATGCTTCTTTTTGAGATATTTGCTTCTCATTTTTTTCAAACACAATACCCTAGTGTGTTGATTGACATGTTAATGAAAGTGGATTTAACAGCAGGATTTTGTCATGTGAATTCAGGAATGCAGTGACTATTTTAAATGAACACTGCTTTGTTCCCAGAACATTCAAATTGTCATGGTTTGAGGGATGTGCTAATACTCGTATGTTTGTTTGTGTCTCAGGACTAATGTTGAGAATCAGATCCTGAAATCTGGATTTACAAGTAGGGAACTTGTCATTATTGAGAATGATGTCCCGGGAGGTGTCTTTGAGTTTGCTGAATCTTCTAAAGGTCCATTTATTATTGAAGTAAGAATACACTCAACTTTATGAATTCTTATACAAATTTGAAATTGAAATGGTCAAATGTATATTTTTTTTTATTTTAATTTTTATTATTATTATTTTTTAATCCATTTCATTTTTGGTTTGTTTACATAGGAAGGTGGTAGTTTGGATCTCCGTTTGGTCCGAACCCAGGGATTGCTGCTGAAAATATTTTTGGATTATTCTGTTGTTTCACTGCAACAATCAGACAGTTCTTCTGTGATAACATCAGAGTTTGCGGGTTCCGTTGGCCCCGTGTATTTTAACCCAGGGGAGCGAGAGCTCTCTATTGGACTGATAGCAAATAAAGATGGTATTCCAGAGGTAAAGTACAAGCATTATTATTATATTTTTTAAATTATAGATATGTTTTTTCTTTACTCTCATTCACCCTCTCTTTTGTCTACAGCTTGATGAGATGTTTTCAGTCGTACTTATTAGCCCCAATACTTCACTCAGTCGCCTAGGCAACCGCACACAGGTCAACATCACAGTGCGCAGGAGCGATGACCCTTTTGGGATCATTGAGTTTGTCAACCCTAACCTAACAGTGGCCATTAATGAGAGCAAAGGCAGCAATATTCATGGGGGTAGGTAAAACCAAACATTGAAATTAAACTGAACAGCTCATCTGAGCTTTTATTAGTTAAACATTTGTAATGATACAAATAAATAATGTAGTAATTTACTAATAATTTACTTTATAATTACAGTGGTTTACCCTGTTATTAGAAGAAAGGGTACTTTTGGGGAGATTTCTGTGTCCTGGTCAGTTGAACCAGCATCATCACAAGATGTCAGTCCCACAAAGGGCATCATAACATTCATGGAAGGAGAGTACCTAAAAAACCTCTCAGTTTCTTCTGCGCCTGATGAGGTACACATTTAAATAATTTCTGAATATCTGTAACTACTTCATAAAAGGCAACTTTTTGTTTTTTCTTTTAGATACCAGAAGATTTGGAGAGTTTTACTATTAACCTTTTTAATGTAACAGCTGGAGCAAAACTTGGGCAGTTCCTCAATGCCAAGCTCATGATTAATAAGAATGATGACCCTATTTATTTCTCTGGTGAGCAATATGCAGCATATTTCACTATCATCATGACTGTAGATGCCTTATAAGTAATAACTCTAACTTTTTGTCTTCTAACTATAGTGCCAGTAGTTGTGCAAGCTGAAGAAGGAGGCATGGCTAACTTCACAGTTTTCCGGGCTGGGCCGGCAGACTATGTGGCCTCTGTCATGCTGCGTGTGGACTATGGTGATGCTTCTCCTGAGGACTTTACACTGATGGGGAATGACATTGTGCTGGTGTTTGATATTGGGCAACGGGAAAAGAACATTTCTGTGGCAGTTGAAGAAGACGACATACCAGAGGACAATGAGAGCTTTTACATTATCCTGCATAATGCTACAGGTCAGATTTATTCATCTTAAAATAATTTATATCTGTATGTGTTTTATAATTATATTTGCTACTATACATGATTTCTCTTGTGATTTCTCCTTTTTTTTAAATTTTTTTTTTAAATGAACACTAGTGTGTACTTCACAAGCGTGTAGTTCACTACCATTCAGTGTTGTGCATCAGGAACTGGGATGAAAAGCTAATATGCCCAAATTCATTTACTATGGGGTTAAACATTGTGTAGGATACATAGACTGGACACTTCACTCAAAAAAAAAAAAAAAAAAAAAAAAAAAATATATATATATATATATATATATATATATATATATATATATATAATGACAGAAAAATCAACAATGGTCACTGAAATAATTTGAAATTAAGAAAAGCAATAATAAAAAAAATAAAATAAAATTCTTGAAAAATAACCAATGAAAATCAGACATTGCTTTTGAATTGTTGTTAAACAAAAATATGTTATATATATATATATATTTATTTATATATATAAAAACTAATGAAACTGACATGGACAAAAATGACGGTACCCAAGACTGTAAATACTTGGACAAAAGGGACATGTTAAACTTAGATGTGTCCTCTAATCTGCATCACAGGTGTCTTCAAACTTGTCCTCAGTCAATCTGCCTTTTTAAAGGGTGACATGTTGTCTTTGTGCTGTTTGGTGACATGATGGATACAACACTGAACATGGACCAGAGAAAGAGAAGAAGAGAACTGTGTCAGGAGACTATAAAGAAAATGATAGACAAGCAGGTTAAAGATAAAGACAATAAGACCATCTTCAAGCAGCTTGATGTTCCTGTGATTACAGTTGCACATGTTCTTCAGAAGTTTAAGGTCCACAGGACTGTAGCCAACCTCCCTGGACGTGGCTGCAAGAGGAAAGTTTATGACAAATACAAGAGCTCGATCATATGAATGGTAACCAAAGAGCCCAGATCAACCTCCAAAGAAATGACATTGAACTTGAAGGGCGAGGTACATCAGTGTCAGATCACACCATCTGTCACTGTTTATACCAAAGTGGACTTCATGTGAGGACACCACTGTTGAGAGCAAATCATAAATTGTGAGACTGAAATTTGCCACAATGCATATTGACAAACCACAAAGCTTCTGAGAGAATGTCTTTTGGACAGATGAGACAAAACTAGAGCTCGTGGGTAAAGCACATCAACTCTATGTTCACAGATACAAAATGAAGCACACCAAGAAAAGAACACTGTCCCTACTGTGAAACTTGGAGGAAGCTTTGTTATGTTCTGGGGCTGTTTTGTTGCATCTGGCACAGGGTGTCTTGAATCTGTGCAAGATACAATTAAATCTCAAGACTATCGAGGTGTTTTGGAACGATATATGTTGCCAGGAATTGTTTGTTTGCAGAGTTTGCCTCAAAAGGGTGTGTAAAAAATATTATGTTAAGGATACCATCATTTTTGTCCAGGCTAGTTTCATTATTTAGTTTTTTCTAATGATTTTGTTGAACCACAGGCAATGTTGGTTTTTGTTGGACAATTTTCAAGCTATTTCAGTGATGATTGTTCAGTTTTCTTTCATTGCCAGATTGCCATTTTTGTCCACGTATATATCCCATGTATAATAATTGAATGGAAATTATTTGAATTTTGTTTGCATGTATAATATAAAAATGTATCTATCTTTATTATCTTTATGCAGGTGATGCTGTTGTGTATGGAGCAGACACAGCCACTGTTGTGATCATGGCCAATGATGATGCCAATGGGATTTTCTCCCTGGATTCTCTCTCAAAACCTGTTGAGGAGGGTGGGACAAATAGCTTCTAGTAAGATTTAAAAGATGTAAATACTACAGTCTATGCCCTTGTTTCTAGTTCATCACACCATATTTCTTTGTTGCAGCATTCTACGTTCCAGGGGTGTCTTTGGTAATGTTACGATCTTCTGGCAGCTGTACATAAACGACTCAGTAACTCCCCTGGAGGAAAGTCAGGAGTTTACCAACACCTTTGGCACAATTACTTTCACCTCACATGAGAAGAGCAAACCTATCATCTTGGAAGCCATCTCAGACATGCTCCCGGAAATGGATGAGTTTTACATTCTCAGGCTTGTCAATATTTCTGGTAAGACTGAAATGAACAGCTTTATTATGAATGCTTATTGACAGTTTAATGTAAAACCATCTTACTTGTGGTTCTCTAGGAGGTGCTGCACAGTTAGGCAGATCTTCACTAAGTGCATCAGTTTTTATTCCCCTCAATGATGACCCCTTTGGTGTCTTTGCGATTGCTGATGACAACCTCGACCAGGAAGTAGCAGAAGATGTGCTTTCAGAGGATGATATGGCTGATGTCGCTTCGTTTACCATTTTACGGCAGCAGGGCATGTTTGGGGATGTACGTGTTGCCTGGGAGATTGTTTCTGGACATTTTCCTGAAGGCCTTCCTCAGATGGATGACCTGCTCCTTCAAGCCTCTTTCCCCAATGCTGTGGAGCTGAGGCCATTTGACAGAAGACACCACTCCGGTACTGATGCTTGGTCTTTCTCTGGACGCCCTGGAGCTTATGGGGTCATCACTCCTGAAGACAGCCCTCCCCCTCTTGGCAATTTCACCTTCTCTGCTTGGCTTATGCCTAAAACAGACACAAATGGTTTCATAATGTCTAAAGGAACCATGAATGGCACACTGTATTATGGAGTTAAAGTTCAGACTAATGAGTCTCATGTAAATATCATGCTATACTACACAGCAACTGGGTCCAACAAAACTCAATTTGCTCAGGCCTCTGGTGAGAAGTTTTTAGAGGACAAGATGTGGATACATGTGGTCATTAGTGTAGATGATGGCATTATTGAGTTTCTTCTGGATGGGACCCCTATACCTGGGGGATTGAAAAGCATCAAAGGAGAGGCCATTGTGGATGGTAAAATGCAAATGATTATCCAGACACTGTTTTATAGAGTTGTGTAGTTGGTATACACAGAGGTATTTTTGTGTGAAATATTTCCCATGTTTCATGCAGGGCCATCCTCCATGTTCATTGGTTCAGATCCTGATGGACAGCAGCGTTATACTGGCATTCTGCAAGATGTCCGCTTATACAGGTCTAAACTGAACCACAGTCACATCCATGAGCTTCACAGCCAGCCCGCTAAAGCTGACCTGAGGATGATCTCGGGTTACCTGCGCTACCGCCAGGAGGAGAGACAGAAGTCATTTGTGGTGGAGGTCAGAGATGACAATGAAGAGGAGGGGGAGGAGGTCTTCTATCTGCAGCTCATAGCTGTGCACGGAGGAGCTCGCTTGCCACACCCCAAACCCACTGCCATTCTGAGAGTGATGAAAAGTGACTTTGCAAATGGGCTCTTTGGATTCACTGGTGCCTGTATACCTAATGTAAGTAATCAAAAGTTTACCCACATGTCTCACCAGAGGTCAGAGAATAGACTGTACACACTTGTAGAAACACATGTAATGTAAACCCACTTGTTTGGTAGTCCCCGTCCTGCTGCATATTTTATTAGTTGCCATGCCTGGCTGCAGAAGCAGCACGCTGTTCCTTTTTAGCTAGATTGGACACACAGGCTTTTATCTTAGCCCCTCTCAGGTGCAGCGACAGCTGGTGAGGCTACAGCCCTGACACTCAAGGCATTCCTGTAGTAGTAGATGAGGAGTTCCAACACTGATGGGGAGATCCTGTTGCCTGGTCAAATTAGCACAACAGATGGGAGAGCTGCGGATGACATTCCATCAGAACTGAAGGATTTCTAAATATTTATACCCTATAATGCAGATGTAGAATATTATGTTAAGTAGTTTAAATATAACTAAATTCATATTTCATTTTTATCTCTGGTTGTTTTCTAAAGGTAACAGAGGAGGGATCTACTATATCTTGTGTAATTGAGCGTATGCGTGGATCACTGGATTTTGTTTACATAAACTACACTGTTACCCAATTGGAGAGCATAGACAACAGTACTCCAGCTCATCAGGACTTTGTTAATGCAACAGGTGCTGTGCTTTTTGCACCTGGGCAGCGCTCTGAGGTATGGCTGCAGTGTAAAACATATACATTACCAACTCTATCTCTTGTCATTTGGTTTATACCACTTCACTGTTTAACATATTTTTGTACTACATGCATTGTATTTTTTTCTACAGGTGCTGAATCTGCTGGTGTTTGATGACAACCTTCCGGAGCTGATAGAGACCTTTAAAATTTCCCTGGTATCTGCTGAGTCAGGTGATGGGAAGCCAGGTTCTACCCCAACCAGTGGTGCAAGCATTGACTCCTATAGTTCTATTAACACCATCACCGTGGCAGCCAATGACTATCCCTATGGTACATATAATTGTTTAAAAGAACACTCATGTTTTCTTTAATTTTGTAGCATTTTTACCACATATTTTACAGGATTGTTGCAGTTTGAGCCAACTATACCTTCAGATGGTTTGATCCCTCCAGCAACACAACCACCTCACATCATTGTGAACGAGGAAGATGGAGTAGTCCATTTGTCAGTGGCCAGGGCTCAGGGCCTTTTGGGCAAGGTCACGGTCAGCTATAGGACTGTTCCCTTTACAGCCTCCAGTCCTGAGGACTATGAGGTCAGAATGATACATTTAATGTTAGTGCATTATTAGTTTATTTGTTTTAATAATATTTGAATTTACTGTACTAGTATATTTGTATGTTTACACTTTTTTATTGTAGGATTCAGACGGTCTGCTGGACTTTCTCCCTGGCGAAAGGTTAAAGTTCGTTAACATCACCATCATAGACAATATTGCTCCTGAGCTTGAGAAAATTTTCAGAGTGGAGCTTTTTGATGCAAATGGAGGTTGGTACCAATTTAGAAGTAATATTTTAGCATAACTCCTAGTTAGTGCTTGCCCTTGACCCTGTGGTTTCCCTTATCGTTTGGTGTCTGGTTTATGATCAATGTGCTGTGCTGTCTGCTTTACCCTCTGCTCCTGCGCTTTGGCCCTTGCTCCTCTTATATGGCCCCTTCCTTCAACTGACACTCATGTGATCCTGTGTGATCCATCAGTGGATCAGTGGCTTAGTGAAGAGAGTGGTAGTGGAGAGAGTGGCTTTGACTTTCTTCTCCCATCACATCTCCATCATGGTAAGTCTGCCCTGCTATAGCCCATTTAATGCTTTTACAATGCTTCTTTCATAGCCTTTGGTTACATGTGCACTCAAAATCTGATTTCTGGAGTAGTCTGGTACAGCAACATTATAAGCAGGTTTCTTTATGCTCATGGTCTCTTGGACTATTGACAGTTTTTACAGTTAGAATGTCATTTTTATAAATTGACAACTCCAGAAATCTGGATAATAATATGATTTGTATGTGTATATAAACATAGCCATTGCTCCCTGAAGCTACTTCCAGCAATATTTTACACTTTCGACAGATTATATTGTGTGTGACATTTACATTGCACTGTGGCCTGTTAAAGTTCTCACATAGAGAGGTGTGGGAAAAGTAAATATTGTGTCATGTGCTGCCCTGAACAGTTGATTTGCCAATTCTTACATTGATTTTCTTTTTCTGTGTAAATCAAATAGAATTCTGCTTATTGCTGAGGTTCTTTTTTTTTACAGAGCCTTTGTTAT
This sequence comes from Boleophthalmus pectinirostris, assembly GCF_026225935.1. NCBI lineage: Eukaryota > Metazoa > Chordata > Actinopteri > Gobiiformes > Gobiidae > Boleophthalmus > Boleophthalmus pectinirostris. The sequence continues at coordinate 17,891,625 of NW_026571353.1, forward strand.
TTTTTACTAAAATAATCTTTGTTTATAGCGAGCCTGGGTGTTGCCTCCCGCCTCACTGTCACCATTGCACCCTCTGACAATGCTCATGGGGTTTTTGACTTTAACCCCAAGTCTCTCTATTTAACTGGAACAGAACCTGAGGATGGACAAAATACTGTTTTTCTCCAGGTTTGTTAAAATCATACTTGGAAAAACATACCTATAAATGCCTATTATTGTTGTATTATTATTAATTGGGTTGATTTATTAGGTGGACCGCTCATTTGGGGACCTCTCAAATGTCACTGTTTACTGGGAGGCAGACCCGAGTTCTGAAGGAGAGATTGTCAGCCGATTTGGAAATATTACTTTTAATGTGGGACAGACATCAGAGAACATCACAATCCATGTAGCTCAGGACGAGGTTCCCGAATTGGACACAAGCTTCACTGTTTCACTGGTCAGAGTTTCAGATGGCCGACTGGGTTTTCAGACAGCTGCCACTTTAATTATACTGGCTAGTGATGATCCCTATGGCGTTTTTGTGTTTGCCAATGCCACTAAGCCTATCTGGATTCCTGAAGCTGACTCAACTGTGACCTTTACAATCCTCAGACAAAAGGGCTTAATGGGAGAGGTAATTGATCATCATCATTATCATCATCATCATAACTATCATAACTACCTATGCAATGATGGTAGTAAAAATGCGTCACACTTTTTTGCAGGTGAAGGTAACATTTGCAACATTAACTGAAGCTGAGCCAGCCCCTTATGCGACCCAGAGAGTTGGACGTGCCACCGAAGGACAAGACTTTGTTCCCCTTTTTGGTTCAGTTGTGTTTCTGGCCAATCAGACTGAAGCAAATATCACATTGCATATACTTGACGATGATATTCCTGAAAGAAATGAATCAGTGTTTGTGAAATTGATCAGTGTTCAGCTCATCAAAGGCCAACAAGACAGGACTGGTAACTGAAAGTTTATCCTATATTTTTTTCTTAACTCATAATAGTCTACCACGATTAAAATCCTATTTCTTGTACCACCAGTTTCAAATTCGCCTTCTCTGGGACCTATGTCAAGTATTGTGGCTCAGGTCATAATTGAAACCAGTGATGACAGTTCTGCGGTGCTCCAGTTGTCTTCTTCCACGGTCACTGTTCCTGAAGAGTTCAATGGACCATTTCTAAAAGTCACTCGAACTGGAGGGATTTTTGCAAGTGTCTCTGTGAAGTTTGATGTAATGGATGGCACTGCTAATATTAGTAAGTTTCTCAAATACACCAGTCAATCAATCAATCAAGCAAGCAGGAGTAACCACATGACTGAATAACATGTAATCCAAAGAGATAAACTGGCTATAAGATCCACAACATTTATTTCATGATTGCATCTTCTCTTCTTACAGAAAATGATTATATTGTGGCCTCAACTGACGTTCTCCTACTTGAAGGGGAAACTAGTAAATATATCCCAATATTTGTCCTTGATGATAATGAGCCTGAAATAGAGGAGACCTTTCGTGTGGTACTCAACAATGTGACCACTGGAGGTGCTGTTCTTGGTCCCCTCACACGGGCAACAATTACCATAATGCCTTCTGATGACCCTTTTGGTGTCTTTGGTAAGTAATGTTTTCATAATGTTTCAAAATGTTTTTCTTTTGCAATGTAATAAGATCCATCAAAATGTGCTTTCCTTGTACTTTTATGTAGTTTTCCGGGCTGATCCGGTCACAATTGAAGAACCCATTTCAAACTCAACTGAAGTTACACTTCCTATAGTTCGTAATGCTGGGATCACTGGGACTGTTATGATCCAATGGCAGGCAACAGTAAATGGTCAAGTAGCAATTGGAGACATCAGACCCACGTCAGGGGCTGTGAGCTTTGCACCAGGAGACACCCTAAAGTTACTGAAAGTGGAGGTTTTACCTGATAATGTGCCTGAAATCGCAGAGGTAGTTAACATGCCCTAATCAAAATGCACACCTCACTAAACTAACTAATAATTTATTTGTTTTCTAGATAATAATAATTGAACTTACTAGTGCAAGTAATGGAGGGAGAATTGGTGCCAACAAGACTGTGGATGTCATAGTCCCTGCCAATGATAATCCATACGGGACAGTCTATTTCGATCAGTATATTTACCTTGTTCAGGAGCCTTTGGAGGGCATTTTTAGAGCCAACATTGCTGTACGCAGAAGGTACTTAATCAATGGCAGTTTAACATTTTGTACTTTTGACTTACATATTCATCATTTGATTCATGACTTTCAGTGGGGGACATTTTGGCCGTTTGGATATAACGTACAGTACTTTTGGGACGGACTTGGTTAGCTCTGCTCAAGATCGTGGCCAAGATCTTCTGGTGTATTATGAAGCACTAAAATCAGGAGTTGTATCTGGCATCACTCAAAGGGCAGTGAATGTGACAGGCCAGAAAGACCCAGTTAGTGCCTGTGCAGCTGTGTGCCTAAGGGAGCGCACCTGCCAAGCCTTTTCCGTATCACCTGTCGCTGCTTCCCCATCATGCATTTGGGTGACTTCAACTGCTGAAAACCTAACACCAAACCCCCAGTTTCTGACTTATGTGAAAAATGCCACTGCTGCTGCTGTACTGTTCAGTGGCCAGGCAGAGGCTAACACTGACTACATCCCTGTGACAAATCAAAGTGCTTTTATGGAGAATGGGGCGGAGTTTGCCAACCTCACTGTGCCAATACTGACTGATAAGGCAGCTGAAATGGATGAGAGATTTTCTATTCAGTTAATAAAGGCAAGTGACTATAGTAAAGTTGTGTTTTTTCTAATGTTTTAAAGGGCCCATATTACTCATTTTTCACAGATCTATGTTATAATGTTTCTTCATCAAGATACACACCTGGAGTTGTGTTTTGTTTCATTTACATATGTTTAACACACAAGCTATGTATATTTAGGCTCAGTTCTTCTCTCAAGCAGAAAACACTCTCTTCCACCTTGTGATGTCATGTGGTTATATATAAAGTGCTCCACTGTATTTTTAAACTCCATACACCTTCACTAGAATCATTGGTATAATTTCAACCCTGGAATTTCCAATCTCCACTGAACTTAAGGTAAAAGGTTACTGTTCACTTCAAAACTACCACTTCATGACATCACAAGGTAGAACAGAGCATTTTGAGCTTTGGAGATATAGACAGATTAATAATAAAGGATTACTAACACAGATGTAAATGAAATAAAACACAACTCCAGGTATGTTTTTGAGGTAACAACATTATAACATGGCTTAATATAATATAGGACCTTTAATCATTTGACTGAAATTGTTGATGCATATGGAATTAGCTTTGATTAGGCCACTACAAATGTTTTGATATAACCTGTTATTCAGTCTCTATGAACACTGATATAAAATTCTTTCTGCAGGTTCAGTTGGTGAATTTGACTGTGGCTCCAAAAAACTTGCCTACCATTGGTCAGCCAGACAAAGCTGAAGTGATTATTGGGATGAATGGAGATGCATTTGGCGTATTTGTGATATACATCCTTAGTCCTGGTGCCACTGATGACAGGCGCATTCTGGAGGTGAGTGAAGAGTCTATGCCTGAAGTGCCTTTAGTGATTGAACGGCGTGGAGGAAACCTGGGGACTGTCACTGTGGAGTGGAGAATAGTTGGAGGTACAGCCACACCATATGAAGATTTCACTGGTACTGGAGGCACTCTCATTTTTGATGGTAGGTTTATGAGAAATTTGCTTTATTATAGTTGTAATAAATTGAAAGTTTTATACATTTTGTTATCGATTGTCCACAGGGGATTTAAAGAAGACAGTAGTTATCAAAATCAATGATGACGATAAACCAGAAAACAGTGAAGACATCCTGATTGGTCTTGTAAATGCAAAAGGAGGGAGTCGGATAATGCCCAGCTCTGACTCTGTAACTATTGTTATACTGGCCAATGATAATGCAGCTGGGGTAATTGGTTTTCACCCAGGTTCACGTTCTGTTGTAGCAAGAGAGGGTAAGTTTTAGTCTTAATATTCAGCATGATATAAATTTAAAGGACTATACTGACACATGTTAGTTATGAATGGGGCGAGTGCTTAAATGGCTGTGTCCTACTTTATTCAATAGGCCAGACATTGTCCTTGCTAGTGGAGAGGACAGCTCCAGGTTTCGGAAATGTCACAGTGACTTGGACTATAACAGGACCCAGAGTGGGACGAACATTCACCCAAACATCAGGAACGCTTTTCTTTGCAGAGGTAAATTGTTATTAGATACAATATTATATTTTCTTACGGTATAATTTCAATTTTAATCAATTGTTGTATATTGATATACATTTTCTATATTTATTTAGTGGGAATATAATATAATGCACTTCTGGTACTTTTAGGGACAGCAGAACACCACAATAGTTTTGGACCTTCTTGATGATGCAGCTCCAGAGAACAAAGATGAATACCAAGTGCTACTGTCTGACATTCAAACCTATGGTAAAACATGAAATGCTTGTTATGTACAATGCAATTTTTCCCACTAATCTTGTTTCTTTTCCTGCACAGGAATTGGGGTGACAGGCCATGCTGCTTTGGATGTTGAGGGCAGACAGTCTTTAATTACTGTGGACACCAGTGATGAACCGTTTGGCATGTTGATCATTGCTCCATCATCCCTCATGGTGACCACAGAGGAACTTGACAAGATTATAAACATCTACATCAACAGAGAATTTGGGGCATCAGGTTGGCCCAAATGTGAAGACTTTTTCCTATGTCCTTTCCAACTAGTTTCTAAAATGCTGTGTGATCATTTTGTGCAGGAGCTGTGAACATTTCATATGAGGTCATTAGAGGATCACTGCAGAACCTGTCCCAAGTGGAGGGTAACCTTGCTGACCCTGGAGAAGATTTTATTGCTGAAAGTGGTTTTGTCATTCTTCAAGATGGGGAGACTTCTGTTGCCATCCCTGTCACTATACTAGATGTAAGCATTCTGGCCTGTTTCTGTACTTAAGTTATAAATTAATGACACAACAACTATTTCAATTTCAGGACAATATTCCAGAAATAAGAGAGTTTTTCTTGGTTAATGTGACATCTGCAGTGCTGATTACAACTCTTGCTACTAACCCCCAATTTGGTAAGGCATTCAATTTTATTTACACTCACTTTTAAGTTTCCAAAATCTTTCTCATAATCTGTCTATTTTTCATAATGGTTAGAGATTGTACACTGCACATTATCAGGTAAAACGCAATCTCTTTGCTTATTGCTCATAGGCTTTCGTTAAATGGCAAATTGCACTAGATCTCCTGCTTTTTGAGAGCTACTATTGCCATGTACTTCTTGGGAGCATCTTCTGTTTTTGCATAATTTTAGAAAGTGGTGAGTTGACAGAATACATCCTGGAGCTTCCCTGAACACTAAGGGCATACTGCCTGGAGACACTGAGTAAATACACAGCCCTCTTTTGGTAACAGTCATTATGTGGCTTGGATAGCCAGATTGATGCTTTCCATGATTGAGGAAGCACAGGGATTTGGTGGTAGCTGAGTAGCACTATGTGGTATATAGGGAGAAAGCCAAGCTAAACCCGTAGATGGCCTCCCAGAGCCTCAGCCATAGAGCACAGATTTTCAGGGGGTCATAAATCAGTCCATCCTATAGACATTCTTCTCATACTCCCAGCCCATTTTGAGACCCTTATTGGCTTCATTAATTTGCATTAATTTGCTTCTTTCTCTTCTTGTCAACTACTGTTTTGCTGCCTAAAAAAAAAAAAAAAATAAAATAAAATATAAATATATATATATATATATATATATATATATATATATATATATATATATATATATATATATATATATATATATATATATATATATAATATATATGTATTTTTGTATTTTGACCTAAAGATGCTGCTGACTTGGTGGCTGAGATCATCATTACTGCTAATGATGGTATCAGAGGTGTTATTGAATGGACAAATACAATGTAAGCATACTTCATTTTATGTTACATTTTTTACCTTCATTGATTATGCTTGATTTGTAAATGTGTATTTCTATAGGTATGAAGTCAATGAAACAATAGGGTCCTTGACTTTAGTGGCCTACAGGAACAAAGGAACCTATGGCAATGTGTCACTTATCATTACAGCTCAGAATTTAGAGGCTCAGCTGGGATTGGACTACAACATCAGTGAAACTGTATGGACACATATAAATAATAAGATAAGATATAACATATTTATACTAAATAGTGACTTCTCTTTCTCGCTCACAGACTCTGCACTTTGTTGACGGTGAAAGACTGAAATTTGTAGAAGTACAGATCAGTGATGATGTTGTTCCAGAGAGAGCTGAACGATTTCAGTTGATACTGTCTCAACCATCCCAAGAAATGGTCTTGGGTGCTAATACAACAGGTGCAGCTTTGGCATATAAACAGAAAGCAGAAAGTTTATGATATGTGTCAAAAACAATATTATTTTAATTACAGCCACTGTAAATATCCAGGCCAGTGATGATGGAAATGGAGTTATTTCGTTCAATACCAGTGAGGCCTTTGTTTTAAAAGAGCCAACTGCAGCGACTGGACCAAGGGAGAGTATAGCCACGATGTATGTTGTGCGTAACCCAGAGGAAGGCATATATGGCACCGTCACTGTGCAATTCAGCATCACTAATGCAAACGGCATTCTAGCGGACAGTGACCTGAGCCCAGCACAGGGAGTAGTGGTGTTTGATGAAGGAGTGAGGTTAAAGGTGGGAGACTCTGGTTTATGTACATTAATATTATAAGTCACATTAATTATTTACAGTGAATAATTCAATTCTTTGTGATAGACACTCGAAATTCGGGCTGTTTTGGATGCAGAGCCTGAAGCAAATGAAACCTTTATCATGGCTTTGTCAAGCCCAACAGGAGGTGCAAGACTTGGAGATCAACTTGAAATTTCCATCACCATTTTAGAGAACATTGCGCCATCTGGTTTATTTAGAATTGGACCTACTCTAAACAGGTGTATTTCATAAACATCATTATGCAAAAAAGGAAACTACAAAACTCAGATACTCAAAATGTTTTGGTTCTGAACAGAACAAGAACTGAAGTGGTGGCTGAGGAAGGCAAAACAGTTTTTCTCACTGTGTCACGTAATAATGGTCTTGAGTCGTCCGTCAGTGTGGAATGGGAAGCCAAATCTGCCACTGCTATTACCTCTGGTAGGGTCACCGCCACATGCTTACCTAAATCATTACAATGTTCTATGTTCTTTTCAAGTTTTATTTTTCTTACATACATAGATGGTCCTTTTCCAGTAATGGGAGTGTATCAGAGTTTTGAAGACAGCTCGACTGCAGCTTGGTGCTCTGTTCCCAATGGCCTCTCTCCTCTTACAATGAGGCTCGATAAGAGGCCAACCATTGGATCATCATACACACTGGCCACACTCTACCAGTGGCAAGGTGTTTTTGTGCCAATTATGGTATGACTCAACATCAGTTAATCAGATTTCAATTTCAACATTTTTCCTTTTATATTTACTTATTACTTGTCCCTTTTTGTACAGTCTGTTAAGATTCAGAATCCAAACTCCTGTGTTGGTTTTGCACACAACGGCTCCACCTTCTTTGGCGTCACACACGGCAGCCCACCTTTCAGTCCTGCTGTCAATCTGAGCATCTTTAAATTACACCAAGACTTTAACATTACATTGGTATGTTTACTACAGTGTCCCATGAGTTTATTTATTTATTGTTTTGTTTCTGTTTCTTTACATATCTTTACCAATCTCTTAGGAACAAACAGTCAGTATTGAAGCATCTCAAGTTAAGCATTTTTCCATTGAGGGCAGAAATTATTTAATAGTGTCCAGTCAGGTAACAACTAAAATATTTACTTTCAAATCTATTTTGTTGTCTATTTAATGATAATGTGAATGTATTATAATTAATATGATAATATATTAATATTCTTCTTTTTTCACAGATATTTCTTTGGACTGGAGGTTCTTTAGCTCTTTCACAGACACTTGATTTTGAGCAGGACATTGTCAGTGTAACTACATTCACAGAAGCAGGTGAAGCACACCTCTTTGCGTGCATCAACCGTGAGACTGACAGCTGCTTCATCTTTAAATGGGCCAATGGCAGGTTTCAGGATCCACAGCCCCTCCCACTGACAACTAGAGGAACCCAGGTGGAGCAGATCCACACAAGGGCAAATGGCACACTTCTCCTTGTTATGATAACAGGTATATTTTAATTTACATGTATTTGTTAACGCGTACATTCTATTGATGATAACTAAAGATAAAGGCATAAAGACATTAATGTGATGTATTTGTAAAAAGTATTTACTGTAGTAATATTGACAAGACAGCACTAAGAAGGGCACTGATGTTATAAATAAATCTTGCCAAATGAATACACTGAAAAATCAAACTAGGAGGCAGATGTTTCACATAAAAAAGAAAGGAAGAAAGAATAAAAATAAATATTGTATCTATTTTTGTAATCAACTATAAATATAAATTTTACAAAATTTAGTCTTAGTTTAAAAAAATGTTAGAGATGTTGTGCAATATTTGTTGTGGATTTACTGGAAAGGCCTCAGTGTGGAAGAGAGCAGAACCACAAAGGTTGTAATTTGTACGTCTTGGGTGTGTCAGGCAGACCAGTTCTTACTTTACATAAACATGTTATTTTGGCATCGAAGTGCATGGACCTGTCTTTGCACAGGTCCTGCTCCATCCTGCGAGGTGTTCAGACCTGGGCAGAGGGTAACGCTCATTCAGTCCATTCCCCATCCTGACATCACCTCCATACATGCCTTCAGTGATGCTTCAGGAGCAGGTAAGTAAGTGTTTAAGCATTACTTAGTTTCTATTAAATGTAACTTAATTAAAACAAGGCAAATCCTTTTCTTCAGCATATATACTCCTAAGTGGAAGCAGTAGTTCCTCGCTCTATACCTGGAGGTCAGATTTCAACCTGTTCACTGTGATCCTGAGGGCCCCTGCAGCCAATAGCTATTTTTCTCTTGTGGTGGCCTCCATCAACAGCACCAACACTGTCATAATGTCTGCAGAGGACAATAGCTCAACTATTTATGAACTGATTTATCTCTCCAGCCAATCTGACTTCATCCCAAGGTACCAAACATAGAAATATATAAAGTAATTGGACTACACAGTTATGCTATTACATTGGACACCTAACATGTATCCTTTTTTTTAGTTTTGGTGAGTTGCTCTTTGCACCAGGTGTCAGTGAACTTGAGATAGCTGTGAATATTATTGATGATGACATCCCGGAAGTGGAGGAGTACTTTTATGTCACTCTGAAAAACCCAAAGGGTGGAGCTGAAATTGGATTTGGTGGTCAGGTGACTGTCTTCATCCCAACTAATGATGATGCCTATGGAGTCATTGGCTTCTCTCCTGTGAGTCCAAATAAACATGTAGAGATCATTTAGCTGCTGTCACTGATTAGATAAGCCATGATTTTTTCTTTGGTCTAGGACTTCCTGTCAATCGAAGTTGAAGAAATGCTGCAAGATTATCAAATAAACCTTATTGTGGAGAGGAAAAGAGGCACCTTTGGCAAATTGACAGTTCAGTGGGCTGCTAAAGGCAATGTGACGGATATCAAACCTGAATTGGGAGTGGTATGTGCTGTGTCTCTGCATACATGCACATGTAAGTTTAGGTATAATAAACAATTTTTATTTTCCCTCATATAGATAACATTTGCTCAGGACCAGTCAGAAGCCAAAATCTCATTGTCTGTAATAGCAGACGGTATCCCAGAACTTAGTGAGACTGTCATTATAATTCTAACTGATGTAACAATGGAGGTGCAGGACCCGAAGAATGCTGCAGTCATTAACAAGCAACTGGCTCAGGCTTTAATCACCATCAAACCAAATGGCTCTCCGTATGGGGTCATTGGGTGGCATCTGGACTCCCAGTTCACACAAACAAATGAGTCACAGAGTAAGTATTTCAGGCATTAGACAAAGCCAAACATGACTCCTTTAGAAGCAGATAATATAATACATGATTTTCTTTTGCTTACCATTATATAGACCTCACCAAATAGCCTTCAATTATATATTTTTGTTTATTTTGTTTTCCTTCGTTAAACATAGGAGGTGCAGTCAATGTTACTCTGTCCCTTGTCCGGGAGCAGGGTTCAATGGGTGATGTTGCGATTCACTATCAAACCAGGCCAGCCTTGCATTTACCTCCCTCCAATCAGGCCACTGCAGGACAGGATTACATCACCCGTGCCAGCACTGTTATCATGCCTGAGAGTGGAACTGTCGCTGTTATTACAATTACTATTTTACCTGTAAGGACTTCATTCATAATTTATAATTTCTGATGAATGTCTTAAATTTAACCATAATGTGTTATTTCAAGGATGACATCCCAGAACTGGATGAAAGTTTCTTAGTAAATATCACAAGTGTGGAGCTGGTGAGAGGTGCAGTGGGTCCAGGTCAGCCCAGCGTGAAAAGGCTTGGACTGGAAATAGCACAAATTGTCATCCTGGAGAACGATGACCCTAGAGGAGTAGTACAGTTTAATGTGACAGAGGTTAGAAATAAAACTCCCAAATTCTGCTATAATTACAGAAATATTATGAATGTGTTTGTATTGATTATTTCAACATTGTCTGTGCAGGATTTCCCAGGTGGAAAGTTTGCATATGAGTTGATGCCACCTGATAACATTGTCCACCTCTCAATTGCAAGACTTGCTGGCACGGTGGGAAGACTGGTCACCTACTGGGAAGGAAATCCAGTCACTGCTGACATCAATGACTTCAGTCCCATCTCAGGAAATATCACTTTTCTAGATGGACAGGTAAATGAAAATAAAGCTGTAGATAGATCAGTTTAAAGGGCCCATATCATGCTGTTTTCAGATCAGTGATGTGATGGTTCCTCATTAAGAACATATCTGGAGTTGTGTTTTGTTTCATTCACAGATATTTAATATATTCAGGCTTCAGTTCTTCTCTCAAACAGAAAACACTCTGTTCTACCTTGTGATGCCCTGTAGTAGTACAGAAAGTGCTCCACTGTGTTTTTAAAATCTATACACCTTCAGTAGAATCATTTGATTATTTGTTTTATTTTTATTTTATTTTTATTTTTTTCTGAGCAAGGTATAACAACAAGGATATGTACACACACACACACACACATATATATATATATATATATATATATATATATATTTTTTTTTTTTTTTTTTACATTTATAACCTCTGAGGCTGTATTTGAATTGAACTGTTTTTGAATGTTGAGTTTCTCTTTAAATAAGAAAGTTGAGTTTCTCTTTAAATAAGATTTGGCATGTTTTTTGGCAAATTTTACTAGATCCCCAAATTTCAATATCTTTGATTGGCTAAAAAGTACCTTCGTATATTCTCCGTATTTGACTAAGTGAGCTATTTGTATTGATTTTTTTGTAATTTAAACAATATGTCTGCGTTACTTTTATAAGAATTTCCACAGGCCTCCTCACAGTAACTTACAAGGAGTAAGATAAGAGTGCAGTAGATTGTATACAGGGCTTTCTTATTGAGGAAAAATTTGGATTTGTTCATCAAGGCCCTAAGTTTTGCAATTTCGGTTTTACTTTTATCAGTGTGGGGTTTCCAACAAAGTTTCTGATCAAGAGTTACACCAAGAAATGTGTGGTCAAGTTTCTATGGTTATATGAAATTTTATTTGCATTTGTGGATTTATTTTATGGTTTCCAAAGAACATTGCTTTTGTTTTTATGATATCTAGAGTTTTTGGCAAATCACACTTATAACTTTGCAATTTTTGTATGTAGTCTCAATCACTAATCTTTGAAGGTCCTCGCCTAAACACAGAATTCTTGTATCGTCAGCAAAGAGAACGAATTTAAGTTTTTCAGACACTAAGTACAAGTCATTTATATAGTTGAATAATTCTTTAATAATAAAGGGTTTCTCAAACATGTCTGAATGAAACAAAATACAACTCCAGGTATGTTTTTGAGGAAGTAACAACATTTTTACATGGCTTAAAACTCACAAGAATTGTTTTTGTGTAATAAAGGATCTTTAATGCCATTAATGTGTGCCATATTGCCATATTGTGTAACATTGCAAGCAAAACATCCGGCAGAAACGTTTAATAGTGCAAGCTTTGAATGTCTCTTTATGTTTCAGCGTAAAGCTCACATTGCCATTACTATTTTGGATGACGATGAAGTGGAGACTTCTGAGACTTTTAGAGTGACTTTGCTTCATGTCATGGGCGGCGCACGACTTGGAGATTTCACATCTATAGTTATAACAATACCACCCAATGACTCACGATTTGGACGCTTTGGGTTTAGTGCATTAAAGGTTAGTTTCACTGACAGTTATAAATATATCAGTCAGATCAGTGGACACAATTTGCTGCCAGTGACAATTTGACTATTTTAATCAGATATGCTGCTCTTGTGTTTCTTCTTCAAGGCTGTAGTCAGTGAGCCAGAGTTTGTGAATGATCCAGCTGCTGTGGCCACCCTGGTGGTGTTACGCTCCTCTGATGGTCTTGGGGCAGTTACCCTGAGGTGGCAGTTAGAAGAGGTGGCAGTTGAAGACCTTACACCTCTAAATGGGACCATTGTTTTTACTGAGGTAGTAAATTAAGCATTTTTGCTAAATGTTAAAGAAATAAGTAACCATAACTTTATTTTCTCATATTACATAATTTTCTTTGATTGCTTCTAAATGTATACAGAATGAGACCAGGAAGACATTTGTAATTCGAGCCCTTGCTGACACGAAACCAGAAGGAGACGAGCACTTTAGGGTACAGCTGTTTCCTGTGGTGAATGATGTTGTCATTGACCCATTAAAAGGTTTGGTTTTATGATTATGACATAATGTTTTTAGATTTTAAAATTGTTCACCCATCATATTGTCTAAATTGACAGTATGTATTGTTATAGAAGGCTAGAGAGCTAGAGAGACTATAGAAGTACAAATGGCAAAGATGTATCTAATTATCTAATAATTGTTCTAGGACATAGCTACAATCATCATAAATGCAGACAAAGCAGCCCTGGGGATTGTCGGAGTAGGTGAATCCTCCAGGAACATCCTTATTGGAGAGCCCCAAGGACTGTACAATGGGAGCGCTGCTGTCAGGTTAGTCAAGCCTTGCATGTCCTTCGAGTAATTGTTTGGTTTTTTTTGTAATTTACACACACGTTTTGTGTACTTTCTAGTCTTGTGCGAGGTTTACCTGCATATGGAGAGGCTCAGGTCTACTGGAACATCACACCAGCTAGACCCTCTGAGTTTGAAAGAACCTATGGTACTGTGACTTTTAGAGATGGACAGTCTGTTGCCACCATCTATTTAAAGGTATTCATTCATTGTAAATAGCCTGTTCCCCATCTCAATGTCTGTTTTATGTCTGTTTCTCTCTTGATGTACTCCTCAGACTCTGGATGATGATATTCCTGAAGAGCGTCAACAGTATCTACTTTTACTGACATCTGCAACATCAGGGCTGGAGATAAGTCCAGAAGCGAGGCAGGCCAGCATCACAATGGCAGCTAGTGATAACCCCTTTGGCATATTTGCATTCATTCAACAGCAGGTTACAGCTTCTGAAGAGGAGAGAATGGTATGTTTCACACATTTAATATCATTAAAAGCTCTGCAAGTAAGAAACAGATTTTTGTGTCTTTTAATCAAGGTCAATGTGACAGTTACACGAACTTTAGGAGCTCTGGGCAGTGTGTGGTTAAGCTATGAGACCTCAGACAGAACAGCTGTCAGTGGGGTGGACTTTGTTCCAACTTCAGCACAACTTCTGTTCACCCCAGGCCAAACGTTTCACCAAATTACCATATATATATATGATGACAACCAGCCCGAGAGCTCTGAAATCTTCCTGCTTAATATCACTAAAGTGGAACTTGTCAATATAAGGTAAACTTGTAAACTTGTGCAAAGTGTGGCTTGAACGAAGTGTTCATGACTCATTCATGTATTTTCAACAACATGTCTCCCTCTGCTGGTCAGTGGCATGGATTACAGCATAAAAGAATCTGGCCTTCAGCTTGACCAGCCTCCAAAGATTGGCAACATTTCTTCTCTTTCTGTCATTATATTAACAAATGACAATGCTGAGGGTGTCTTGGAGTTCAGTCCAGGCTATATTAACATCACTGGTAAATAGTATGAAACACAACTTATGTATCCAGTTTTAACTGCTTTGCTAACACAATTTTTTTGCATTTCAGTCAAGGAGGATATTGGCTTTCTTTTGATCCCAGTTTTAAGGAAAGTGGGCACATATGGACTGGTATCAGCACAGTACATTTCAAGAGGGCTGAGTGCTTCGCAAATGACTGACTACATCCTACATAACGGCTCACTGACTTTTATTCAAGGACAAAATACCAGCTACATAAATGTCACTATTATAGATGATCTGGACAGGTGAAACTATAGTAAATACTGCCGTACGTAAACAACTCTGTCATTGATTGTAATAAATGTATTTTCTTATTTTTACCAGTGAACCTGCAGAAGTATTCGAAGTCTTGCTCACAAGTCCCTCGGGGGGTGCTGTTCTTGGTTTGCAACATATTGCAAGAGTCACTATTGCCAAGAGTGACTCTCCAAATGGTGTTGTGCGCTTTGTCAATGAGAGCACAGTCACTTTGGTTAACCCCAACTCCACAATGAGAATAAATCTTGTTCTAAAGAGAGCTGGAGGCCTAGTAGGAAATGCTACAGTATGTAAAATCTACTGCTGTCAAAAAATGGTGTCCAGTGCATTTATACCAGTCATTTGAAGTTTTAATATTTATTATTTGACAGGTTGCTTGGATCATTCGGGGTCCAAACAGCAATGAGCTCCTTCCTCCAACCAATACAGATATTAGAGAACCTGTAAATGGGAGTTTTTCATTCAGAGATGGTGAGGAAAGTACATACACGATAGAGCTACATATTCTTCCACATGGAGAAGTGGAAGTGGAAGAGACCTTTGTGGTAGAGCTAATCATTTTGTCTGGGGAAATGGATGTAGATCCTCAAGCAGGATCTATACAGTTAAAGGTATTTCTTTGTTATAAAATTAGTATGTACATGTAACCAATTGAACAAAGTAATTTTTTTTTTGTTTCTTACAGATTGAGAAATTTGGAGATCCAAATGGTATTGTTCGGTTCTCTGAAGATGCATTAAGAGAGCGTGTTTATAATGAATCCACAGAAGAAGAAGGCCCTGTCAATATCACCTTGACTGTTACACGGAGAGAGGGGGTCATGGGCAACATAACGGTAAGACTAAAGCCTTATTCAGTACTTACCACCCATGATATTCACTGTTACTCAAATTGCTGTTTTTATTTAGATCCACTGGCAGATTAAAAGTGATTCAGACACAACAAACGACTTCTTGGCTCTAGCGGGTTCAGTGATCATTGTCGAAGGCCAAAGAGACACAGAAATCATCTTAATCCTGATGCCTGATACAGTGCCAGAGCTGGAGGAACTTTACATTGTCCAGCTCACTAGTGTAGAAGGTGGTGCTACAATGGATGCTAACCCATATTTTACCAACACTCGCATAAGGTAATCATGATATATTGGGCTATCTTAGTTATTTTCATGCTAATGTACTAATCACTGTCTGTTTCTATTAGGGTGCTGGCAAATGATGATCCACATGGAGTATTTACCTTAAACCCGGAGCTTCAGTCTATTGTGATAACTGGCTCAGGAGCAGAGACCAGAAGAGCTTTGATTCTGAATGTGACTCGTTTGGCCGGGCTCTTTGGCAATGCCACTGTGGGCTACAGAATCAGAGGAGGGATAGACATGATCAACATTGAACAGATTCTACAAGGACAAGCACAGGGGAGAGTGGTGCTGAGAGAGGGAGAGGAGTTTGCTACTGTAACTGTGCCAATTAGCACTGAGGTAAGGCTGTTTTAACTGATTAAAATGCTACATAATGATAAAATAACTTGAAAGTTTTTTGTTTTATGGTAGGTGTTTTTGCTCTTGGGAGACAGTTTTACTGCAGAATTAACTGATGTTAGACTATTAAGCCCAACAGTTGGTCCTCCTCCCACTCTTCATTATGCTGATAATGTTGCTATGGTTTCTATACATGAGCAAGCCGCCAATTCTGAAGTGAGTTTGCAGGTTCTTTATAATATAATTTTTTTTCTTAACAAGAAGAACAAAATTACATTTTACCCTTTTTATCTAGATTGGCTTTGCATCCATTGCGCTTGGCATCTCAGATATAGACACAGGAGCATGTGAAGCAACAATAATTAGAACAGGACTGTTTGGGAACATCACAGTTGAATGGAAGTCTGGGTACCCTTCAGGGCTAGCCCCTCCTGAGTTCAAAATGGGACAAGTAACCCCTAGCTCAGGTAATATGGTACTCCTTTACTTTATAAGGCAATGAATGTAAAATGTACACCTCCTTTATGTCATGAAATACCTACCCAGTCAATAAATCCCTTTTTTTCTCTGTTTTCAGGCCAACTGACCTTTATCCATGGAGAAAAGGCCAAGACCATATCTTTGAAAGCCACAGCTGATACAGTGGAACCTGCTGTGCATGCTATTCATATCACCAATACTACCTCCAGTGACGTAAAGCTCAGGTAAAAATCAACCACTCAACAAAAGTGAATAGAGCCTTGTGAAAATGCCTTAATACAAACTGATTGACTGTTTGTACGTTTTATGTCTATTTTTTTTCTATCTACAGGTCAGGATTCACTGTGGCAGAAATTGAACCTCTGGGGATTTACCAGTTCACTGCCACTTCCCGTCAGATTGTTATTTCTGAGGACATCCAGACCATCACCCTCTATGTCCAGCGATTGTATGGCTCACGCAGCAACAGGACTCACTTGTACTATCAAACTCAAGAGGGCAGTGCAACAGCCGGACAGGACTTCATAGCAGTGTCAGATGGTCATGTGTTCTTCGAAACTTCTCGCCAAACCAATGCCTCCTTCCAGCTTTCTGTACTGGACGACTCCCTCTCAGAGCCAGATGAGTACTTTAACGTCAACCTCACTGACATCAACATGCATTTTGTGGATTCAGTTTGGGCGGACACACCTCCTCGCCTCAATCCTAAGCACAGTTTGGCCACAGTCACTATTCTGGCAAGTGATGTGACTGGAGGAGTGCTCAGTATTGGACCAGAGCTGGTGCGAGTGAAGGAGGACAGAGACAATGAGACTCAGCAGGAGCGCAAGGTGGTCCTTAGGGTGCGCAGGTCAGACAATGCCTCTGGGTCTGTCAAAGTCCGACTGCAGGCTTACGGAGGTGTGTTTGCTTTTTTGTTGTAACATTAGAATTAATAATGAATACTTATAATAATATCATATAAAATATAAAATTATAATTAATACAGTAATTATTAAAGTAGGATAAAAGTTGTTTCCATCCATCCAATTTCTTCCATTTATCCGGGGCCGGGTCGCGGGGGCAACAGTGTAAGCAGGGACAGACAGACTTCCTTCACCTAAGTTTTTTGAAGACTAAAATCATGAGACGAATATTAATAACAAATATCTAATGAGGTTAAATTAAATTTAATAGTTCAAAAATGTAGTCTTCTACATGTTGAAATACAAAGACATATGTAGTAATATAATATACATATTTCTTTCACTTCTAGAGGGAAGTACAACACCCTTACCATTTGCTCTGGGACCTGTCGGGACACTTGCTAAAGAGGATGAGGATTTCCACTTGCAGAACTCAGAAGTGTCGTTTGAAGAGGGTCAGTATGAGACAGAGGTGGTCCTTCTTATTCTGGATGACTCAGAGCCTGAAGGACCTGAGGAGTTCTTTATTTACCTCAGTGACCCTGAAGGAGGTGCTCAAATCACTGATCGCCCAGTGCAGGGGTTCAAGGCTTTTGTCAAAATCACCATCCTTGGTAAATATCAGCATGTTTTCATTTTTCAAAATAATCTTCATAAGGATAACTAATAATTAGTGTTAATTAATTTCCTTTGTCTATGACAGGAAGTGACTTCCATAATGGGGTGATAGGTTTTACCCTTAATTCGTTAGCGGGCAAAGTATTAGATGAAGATTCAGAAAACAGAACTACT
This sequence comes from Boleophthalmus pectinirostris, assembly GCF_026225935.1. Classification (NCBI taxonomy): domain Eukaryota; kingdom Metazoa; phylum Chordata; class Actinopteri; order Gobiiformes; family Gobiidae; genus Boleophthalmus; species Boleophthalmus pectinirostris. The sequence continues at coordinate 17,909,775 of NW_026571353.1, forward strand.
CTGCTGTATGTACAGAGACAGCAAAACAGGTAACTGCAAACAGTGAAACTGAAATGTGTTTTTTTGCAAGTGGTTTCATGTGTTTTGTTTTTCTGTTTTTAGAGCTTTTGAAGACTTGCAAATTTTCTGGAGAGCTACTTTTACCAAAGATTCTTTAAGCCTTATCAATAATGGCGTTAACCTAACTTCACAGCTAGTGCAGACTTCAGGGACAGCCTTTTGCAGGAAAGGAGAAATAACCTGTGCATTCACTGTTGAAATTCAAGATGACAAGGTACCACTAAACAAGGGTAAAAACAATAATGTCTTACATTCAAGCAAACTAAATGTCATCTGCATCTTTCTAGGAGCCTGAGTTCCTGACCTGGTTTTTAGTGGAGATCTTTCAAGTTGGAGAGGGTGCTACAATTAATGAGACAAGTCGATTTGCCAACATTACAATCATCGAGAGCGATGATCCACAGGGCCTTGTGTTCTTTGCTGTGGGCCATAGACTTCCTGTTGCCACTGTGTCCACAGCTCGACTGAGCATTCAAATCCACAGACAAGGAAGCACTTCTTCAACCATGACAGTTTATTATCGCACTGTGGTGAGTTGTCCTTGGATCCTTAGAACAATTTTGTGTCTTATATTTTTTTCTTTTATTAAAGGCAATAGAAAATAACTTTACTCAAAATTCAATAATAAACATGAAACCTAGACACAAAAACATAAAACAATTTTGTGTCTTTATTATTGTGTAATTTAAACTGTAACCATGTGGTCCATATTTTACCAGTTATCAAACTAAAGCATAACTTTGTTTTTAATAGGAACTCTCAAAAGTAGAAATCGTTGGTCAATCACTGATATGGCCTGCAAAAGAAGGGATGGACTTTCCAAAGCAGGAGGGCTTTCTAACATTTGATACTGGCCAACCAGCTGCATTGTTGGAAATAATTTTAACTCCTGATCAAGCCCAATTGTTGGACACTCCTAAGCGTTTCCAAGTAGAGCTGTACAATGCTACAGAGGGGGTAAAAGTTCACCCTGTGTTTGGACGTGCTAATGTCACCCTGGTCTCCAGTGATGCAGCGGTGATTGTGTGGAGCTTATTGGACCAATTACATCAACCGCTGAATCCTAATATTCTGGACTCTGTGCTGCAAGAACTTAGCAATGAGATCACTACTCCTGTGACACAGGAGCAGATGACTGCTGTGGTAGAAGCATTGGACAAGGTAAGAAAAGGGAAACTACATTGCAATGTGTTTATTGTGATAATTTTAAATAGAGAAGAGTATCAGCACCACTGTAAAGGCTTTACATAGATAAGTTTGGTCTGGCTGATCTTACAATCCCTAAGTCAATTTGTCATCTGAAAAGGTCTTAGTTGTCACTCAGTATGAGTAATGCTATCATCACACTGATGGCAGTCCATAAATTACTGTAGCTGAGCCTGCAGACAAGTGGAGACACTGTAATTTGATATTGGAGAGCGAGAGGAGGCTGAGAGTGCAGAAGCAAGAGATGCAAGGTTTCATATCACTGCTGCAGAAATGGATAAACATACTATATATGGTTCTGTAAATTTTTTTAAAACCATTAACCAGTCTGCCTCAAAGAAGTCAAATACAATTATTGTGCAAACAGAGATGAATGTTTCCAAAATTAATATTTTTTTGCTAATTAGCTTGAATCCTTTTTGGTAATTCTATGCCAATTGCCTACCAGGTTCTTACAGAAGCAGAGAGTGTTCCTTTAGAAAAAAGAAGTCAAAATTTGACCTATGACCTCTTGTGTGCCTTGGCCAACCCCAGCCGACCTGACACCAGAGGCCACAGTTACTTTGCTAATGTGACAGAGCGATTTGCCTTTTCTCTTCTGACGCAAAACCACTGTGACATGTGAGTACAGGCATTTTATTTGTAATTCTGAAAATGCACTAGCATGAATGCCCATTTTAACAAGACTTTTTTTTCCTCTACAGAGGAGGTACCATCCTGAACACATGCCCTTTCATGACCATTTCTGCCTTCCAGTGGTATCCAACTCAGATCAATGGGTATAAATTTCGGGGGAGCAACGCAGATTTCTTCCAACTTCCTGACTTATTACTCACAGTGCCACCAGGGGTCACTGTAGACTGTAGCTACCTCAGTCGGATCCAGATAATTGAATACACAACTGATCACTGGTTTCTCACCAATAATACACCTTTAGCACTTACTGGAAAGGTAAAGCATTCTTAAAATTGTATAGCAGGTGTCAGCACTGCTCCATCACATAAAAATATTGTTATATGAAATTGTTATTTTCTATGTAGGTTTTTTCTTCAAGTCTTCAAAATAAAATCTCAGGACCTCTGGATCCTGGTATAGAAGTGGTCTATCGTATCCACACTGCTGGTCAGCAAGTTAAACCTGGCGAGTCTCTGTGCCTTCTCTGGAATCATACTACTGCAAGGTAATGTGTCTGCCACCCAACACAGTTTTGTGCAACGTGAGACACTTGATGTAGACACAACACTGAACCTATGAATCTCTGTTTTATAGCTGGTCACCTGATAGCCAGTACTGCAGAGTTGTGAAAGAAAGTGGTAACTATGTGGAGTGTGCCTGTTCCCATTTCTCCATCTACTCAGCTTATGCAGAGATGGCCTCTCTAGCATCCTACAATGAGGCCTTCTATGCTTCAGGGTTATTTTGTATATCAGGTAATATCTAATAAAAGTCTAAATTTATTTTCATTCAGTTATTGTTAGCCATAACATGGCATTTTGTCTCTTCCTTACAGCCTTTGCCTTGGCAATTATATCTCAAGCACTGTGCTCCCGTTTCCCTATGTTTGCTGCCAAACTGCTCACACACATGATGGTGAGCTGCCTTGGAACCCAGGTAAAAAATTACAGGAATGCATTGGATTTTATATTGCGCCTTTCAAGACACAGAGTGCTCTAAATTACATTATTAGTTCATCCCATACTCATACTCAGCTGCCCTGGGGGCAGACTGATGCAAGCTTGGCTACCATTCTGCCCCATTGGCCCCTTCGACCACCAATCACTCATTCACACCTGGGTCAGTCCGTATGAAATCAGCCACCCTCCCTTATGAGCCATCTCAGATTTGCCTGAAAAAATGTCTAAAATTTTCTAAAATTACCAAATGAAAGAATCTCAAATTTTAGCTCAATCCCTTGAGTCGTTCCTGAGTTATGGCTCGTTGAAATTTTGGGGCCATGCTCACTTTTTCGGAAGCCTTAATTTATAAGCATGTTTGAGAGACCATAACTTCATAAAAAAATAGAGATAGGAAGGTGAAAATGTGTATTTTGTAGATTCTTGGTCATACATTCTGAATCTGTTGTCAAATATTGGGTATCTTTATTAAGGAGGGTGCTGTGGGTCCCCAAAATCTCACACTGGGTTACCACTCAATTGTTTTAAAATTTTGCAGGTCCAAGATCTATTTACTCCAAGCAGATATTTACAAACTAACTGTTGAACCTGAATATTTGAGAGAATGACCATTTCTGACAACAATCTCACACTTTTCTGAGCTTTCATGTGGATGGTGTAGAGTCACAAATATGGTCACAGCCCAAATGTGATCCCTTCTTTGGACCCTCGGTTCCCCATGTGGGTACAGTTAGATGTTGATCATTTTTTTACCAGAGAAGCTTTGGCATATTCTGATTAGTTTAAAGTAATAAAAAAATCTACTATTACCTTCCTTCATTTCAAACAGAATTTTTGAAAATGAGCTCTCACAGGTCATTTTTGGTGGACTTTATGTACTTTCTCTCTTACTAGAAAGGTTAAATTACCTTTAATAGACTTAAACACTATTTGCTTGTTATAAGGGGAGACAACTGGAGATTATTTGTGGTACATGGTTTGTGATGGTTTTGGTGGCACAATAAAACACTTGGCTGCAAGGACCAGTCTTCAGACAACTGACAGCAATCAAATATTGACTGAACTGAAGATGTTTGAGTGGGCTTCACAAAACATAAAGAATGTAAAGTTTTTCTTTACAAGCTCTAAATACATTACAAACAATGAACTTACTTTCAAACTAGAAGAGAAGGTAAAGACTGTGAATGGTACTAGATCACACCACAGTTTCATTCTGGTGTCAAATGGTAAATTAGAAATGAGGAGAATATCTCAAGATAATTTATGTACTGAAGTGTCAAGTTTTTGAAATACAAAATGAGATTGTGCCAGATATCTCTCTGTACCAGCCAGGTCAATACAGTGCATGTATTTATGACAACACATGGTTCATTGGGAATATTTCAGAGCGTTCAGATGAACATGGTGATGTCTATGTGAGATTCATAAATGGAGACGACAGAACCTTCATCTGACCTCCTGAACAGCAGAACCATGCTGGGTCCCATTTCAGAACATAATCTGTTGTATTAAGGTACCAGACGTTCAGAGAAACAGAGCACGAAATTATCGTCCTGACACTGCAGATTATGACAGGATCCAAGCATTATTTCTGAAGTCCATTAGTAGTTAGGAACACTTAGTGTGCAAGATACCAATACAGATGATCTACATGTAGATGGCAAAGGGACCAAAATGGGCAGATATTTCCAGTATGTTGGTATTTTCCGCTGAGGTTGTTTTTCACACTGAATTTTTAAAATGTGATTTCTAGCAGTTGAACAAATAACAGGCCAGATTACTGTATTTTGGTAAATTTTGTGTCATTATCAAATTTTTCCTTGTTAATGTTACTGCCTTCTTGTAATATTTTTGTGCAAAAATAATATACATATGGTGATACTGAAAGCCATGGTTATAGAATCAGAGACTTTGTGATTTAACAATGAGTTTTCCAAATGTAATTTGCCTTTGATCAGTTTCCATCAATACTCTCTTAACTTTTGTTGCTTTACTTATACACTATGAAAAGCTGTTTCTTTGTAAGATAACAAATTATCTTCCTCAAATAAAAATAGAATAAATAATGCAAACAAACCTTTTTTCATAATTTTGTAAAGAGTTAATAGTTGAATTTTCTCAAAGGATTAATGACACTTTTCCAAGCAATGTACCCTAAATAATCTCCAATTGTCTTCCCTTATAACAAGCAAATAATGTTTAAGCCTATTAAAGGTAATTGAACCTTCCTATCAGGTGGAAAAGTACCTAAGCTCCACCAAATATGACCTGTGAGAGCTCATTTTCAAAAATTCCATTTGAAATGAAGGAAGGTAATAGTAGATGTTTTTATTACTTTAAACTAATCAGAATATGTCAAAGTTTCTCTGGTAAAAATGTTATCAACATCTAACTGTGCCCACATGGGGAACCGAGGGTCAAAAGAAGAGGCCAAAAAGATCACATTTGGGCTGTGACCAAGGACTCTACAGCATCCACATGAAAGCTCAGAAAAGTGTGAAATTGTTGTCAGAAATGGTCATTCTCTCAAATATTCAGGTTCAACAGTTAATTTGTAAATATCTGCTGGGAGTAAATAGATCTTGGACCTGAATAAATAAATAAAAATTGAGCAGCAACCAAATGTGAGATTTTGGGGGCCCACAGTGCCCCCCTTAATAAAGATACCCAATATTTGACAGATTCCGAATCTATGACCAAGAATCTACAATAATACAAATTATCACCTTCCTAACTCTATTTTTATGAAGTTATGTTCTCTCAAACATGCTTACAAAATTAAGGCTTCACAAAAAGTGAGCATGGCCCCAAAAATTCAACGGGCCATAACTCATGAACAACTCAAGGGACTGAGCTAAAATCTGAGATTTTTTCATTTGGTAATTTTAGAAATTTTTTGGAATTTTTTTTTCAGCCAAATCTGAGATGGCTCATGGGAAACGGCTGATTTCAAATGGACTGACCCACCTCACATTACACCTAGTACATTTTTAGGATACATATTTGCTGCTTTTGTATCACATAGTAAGTGACTGAACATACACAAATGATCATCAAAATAATTATCATAATATAAAATTAAACAATGCATGTGTGTATCCCAACAGTGTGGAATCCACTACTATTGGTTTAGACATGTTTTGTGGACAGTTATGTACAAAATGCAAGAATGTGCATACATTCAATATATGGTGCTTTTCTTAATGTGTGTCTTAACAACACAACAATGCACACTGCACTCTTGCCCATTTAAAAATCCAGATGTCATATAAGCAGTGAGTGAGAAAGATAGGTGGCTGAAGGTTAGGCTCCTCTGACCCAAACATATGCGTGTGTTTGCGCATGTGTGTCTGAGTGCAAGAGCAGTAATTTTCCACTGTTCCCCTGCGTTTGACAAACATGAGCCCCTACTGCCCTAATCCGTCGTTGGGGAGTGACCACCTCAAACTGTTTATGGCCTGGACAGAGCCCCTGAATGTCGACATGTTTTGGATGGAAAATTCCAGTTTAATTCCCTTGCGTTTTCTGTACTTTTTTATTCTTTTGCATCACACGTGCGTTGATGAAATGTAACCAAAGTCTGTGTTTCTCTGAATTTTGAATACCATTTTACCACTGCAAACATTTATCATAGTTGATCGTATATTTGATAAGACTGCATGTGCAGCACGTGAGATAAATGCGGGTTTAGTGGATTTGAGCTTGTGTCTCATCATTGTTCTGAACTGTCAGGTCTCACTCTGATAACCTGCAGGGCTCTCCATATATGCTGCAGACAGTGGTCACATTCAGGCACTGAGGATGAACTCAGTATTAAGATCATGGAAGTTGGCCTTTTAATTAAGAGAACAAAAACACTAGTAACAAAACTCATATTAAACTAATATTATAGAAAATGTTCTTTAGTTGTGGCCTCTAAATGAAAATGTAGATAGCAACTATAGTGACAAAAATCCTACTCCAGTCGAGCCTATCCATAGCACTGCCAGGCTTATCACATCTCATCAAATCCTAGATAGCAACCAGTTCTGAAGTGTACCCTGCATCACAGCAAGACAACTGAAAATTGTCTGAGTGGAAATTTACCCAGTGCATATAAGTGAACATTAGACGGGCATGTACGTATGTCTGCTCGTTTTATATAAACATTTGCAGAGCTTTTATTGTGCAGTAATAATGCTTATTCAGTTTTGTGCACACCTCTGCAAATTAAATACTTGAAATAGTTTTTAATGATGCATTTGCAACAACTGCTTTTATTTACCTAATTTTTTAGAGACATTTTATAGCGATTCCCTCAGTTCTCATAATAAATGGCTGGAGCTTGTAGTTATCCTACTGTACTGAGATAGCCATGTGAGAAAGGAAAACCTTATCCAAACAAAATTCATACTGTATCTATTAAACCAAACAACTATTCCCAAGCAGCATCCACTCCAGTGCTTCCATATTTATTTTCCAGTAATTCCAGTATCAGGGAGCTGATAAAAGCATATTTTCAGTTTGTTTTATGCAGAACTCTTGCATTGAGGTTTCAGTGTTAACTTCTACCCATCCTCATTTACTTCCTTTCTGCCAAAAATATGAGCCATCATTGTTTATGCGAGTCTAAACAAATCCTTAGAGTGACGTAGAAATCTAAAGGATATGAACTCAATTACATAATATAAATTTACAGTATTTGCCAAGCCAGTTACATGAATAGCGCTAGACGCTACAGTTGCTTTGTCCTTGATGAGATGTTAGCTGTAGACTTTGGGCAGTGCCAAGACAGTAATGGCATGGTGTAAAGTTGCATTAGACAGAGACAGGGGAGCAGCAAAGGCCTCTTGGGGGACTCGTGTTTCTCTTCTCTGGATGTCCGACAGCACCTTACGCCGGTGCCACCTCGATGCCAGATCTCATAATCCAATCTGACCCAGTCTTTTCTGCGTCCTTGTGACTGATATAGCAGCAAAACTTTATACCTTGTTTTCTATCCCTGTACTTTCCTTTTTTTTAATATATATATTGTTTATTTGGTTTCCATTTGTTTCAATAGAAACAACACACAAACACTGCCAGTGCACAATATGTACAACAAAAACAGCCTGTACAGCAAAGTCCAGAGAGTTCAAGTGAAAAATCAGTCCTTGTAAGTTTGAGGTCAAATCCTCTGTTTCGTCCCTGTACTTTTCAACTGAGACACCTTCATGAACAGTAAAAGACATTTCTTTTTTGCTTTGATGGTGTGTGCTCCCAGTAGAAGTGGTTTGGCACATCCTGAGTGACTCATTCGTTTCCCATGAGCCTGTTAGAGACAAACTGATCTTCCAGTTATAGCCACAACACAACATGTCATACACTGAAACTGGAGGGTGATATTGACAAAATTATCCATCCCAATGGCAATATTCACTTTCTCAGAAATGTACTAAAACGTATCTATAAATATTATAGTTACTGATCAAGTATACCACAAAAAATGTATAGATATATTCATATATATTTTTATATGTCTTTTCTGCTATTTTGTACTCTTTTAGTTGCCTGTTTAATTGTATCTCCAAATTGCAATATGATACATTTTTCTGCTATATCTTCCATAGAGATAGTTCACACAACAAACGAGTTACAGTGATCTCAGCATTAGGTTCAATGGCATACATTTTTGCAGTGTTAAATAATCTATACTTCTGCTTGTGGGGTGACCTGAATGGTTGTGATGCACCCTCTGCCCTGTGTGGACTCTGGATTTTAAACTCTTATTTTTGCCAAATGTGTGTTGTGGCCCTAAAAACACCACCATGAACTTTACTCTATTTCCATTAAAAGCACAGCAAACAGAAGCAGGAGGTCAGACGAGCTTTCCCAATTCATTTTTTAACCTTTACTTCCAGTGTCAACTTTGCTCATTTAACCTGATAACAAAGAACAAGGTCTTTAGGAATTGTATAATTTAATTTAAAGTTTTTAATACAACATTTACAGCTAAATGTATTTATTTTATTAATGTATCAATTTAATTTAGTGCCCGGACAAATGTGCATGCATTCAGACTTGCACACACATAATAAACCTGAAACTAAACCAGGAGTAGAACAGGACCAACCCTACCTCTACATCACAACTAAAATGAGCTCAAACCAGGACCAATCCAGGATCAAACTAGGCCAAATGTGAACGCACCCATACAGTGTGAATTCCTCCTCATTGTATGTTACAGAGTTGTCTGTAGGGGGCGGTGCAGCTCCACAGCTGGAGCCATATTCAACAGACGTACAGTATGAGAGGAGAGCTGATTAAGGGCTTCTCTGGGCTCTGCTTCATGACTAGGGCTTTGTGGAGAACATTGCTGATTAAGACCCTAAGGCAATGGCTTGCTTTACAAGACACTACTTTAAAAACACTTTAGGAAGATTATCTTTGACCATTTGAAGTTGATTTCAGATTCAGACTTATATTTCAGATTTTCAGATTAAAATTTTGTGAATTTGCAAATAAACATAAACTAAACAATGTCATGCATAATAAACATAAAATCAAGAATCAAATAATATATGGCACTAAATGCATACTGTAGATTAAAAGTAATACATGCCATTCAAGTCACAGTTCTCATCCCTGTAATGAAAATATATAAAGCCAAAAAAGGATTACAAAAAGTAGAGTCTCTCCCAGCTAGTGGACTGATTTCCCCATTTACATTGTAAATGGGGAAATCACCTCAAGAAGATAAGTGGGGTGCTAGACAATGGATTAAGACCTCTCAGGACCAAATCAATAAGGCCCATTTTCAAGTTTTTCTTCTAGGCTTGAATCTTCCTCCTCCTACGCTCAGTAGCTGCCTGCACAGTTAAGTATCAATGCTGGAGCAGGTCTCATGGTGTGTGTTGTTGGAGGAGCTTGGGCCCAACAGCTGGTTTGAGTGTTTTTATAGCCACGTGCCTGCAGTAAATAGAGCCGAGTATGGAGGGCCAGGCTGCATCAGCCCAGATGTAGAGGAAGGAAACCTAAGAGGCGTCTTGAGAGGAGCCCTGGTGTGATTGCAAGCAGATGCAGACACACTTCAACTCAAGTGTAGATGTAACAAGGACTTGAAAACAAAACTTTTCTGGGATGGTACAATATGTGTGAAATATAATGCCTAAGGTTTCGAAGTTGTTGTTGTTTTGTTTTGTTTTTTTAGTTTTTTACTAATTTGGATGATTGATAATTCATGGTGGGTTCAATCCCCTCTTAGACTGACACGTACAGAATCCAACCTTTTCACTTTCACAGCAGTACTTCACAAATATATAATATGACTTAAAATCCACAGACACATATTTTACATTAAACCATAAAGCAAACTAGTAATTTCAGTCTTAGTAGTTACGAAGTTATCAATTTTCCCCAAGTAGACAGATTTTCCACACCTGTTTTCTAGAAGAATACACACTATTACAGTATTACATTGTATACTTATATAAGTAAAAAATATGCAGTTCTGCGCTTGTTTTCACCTCAAACACATAAAGAGGGAGTGAGTGTTTATGTGCCAACACCTGTCTCAGCATGTCAGTCTAAGTCTGAGGTTCAACCCAAAACACATGTAAACTTTAGTGGGTCTTATGACCTTTTGCCTGCACAATAATATATTCACAATAGACAAGATCCTACAGTGAAATGCTATACCGATGATGCACTGCCCCAAGGGATTCAATCAGGACAGGTTAAATTACTATGACACCAAATTGTCACTTTACATGATCGTGTTGCTTATTGCTGGATTGCTGTTTTTTATGCTCCAATTTTGAAAATGACTTTTAATGTACCCCCTTTGTCCCCCAGCAATCAACAATAAATACTATGCCAATTAAGTAATTAAACAAAAGATCTCTACAATATTATCTACTGACAATACATGACAGAAAATTAATACTTTTTAATAAGACAAAATAAAACATATTTCAAAATAGAGATACAGAAGATATCTTCTGTATTTGGCCAATGACCTTCCTTAAACCTCACCCCTGAAACAGCACTTGAAACAGTGCTGGGGAGAGTAGTGATGCACAGGAAACATAAACAGGTTGGTTGTCAGGTTGCTGTGCAACTGTCTTGTAATTTGTTTTTTTGCTACTGAAAGCAAGACTATGTGATAGTTACTGGCAATAATGAGACAGGCTAATGCATCTAAATTTGTTAACCAATACAAATACTGGTCTGTTAATCTCATATCTCTCTTATACTATATTTTATATCACAATGAACAAAGGCTGTGGAGGCTGTGGGCTGAGGCTGGAACAAGCTAGATCAGACCGGTAGCATTTGGAGAGAAGGGGGAGGGTGCAGATGGGTATAAGACGAAGAGTGGAGCAGAGGATGGAGGCAGCTGGGGGGATGAGAACATTCGAGATGAGTCCAGAGCCGCACTGGAGTTATTAGCAGTGTAAATGGGTGCAGTGACAGACAGACAACTATGGAGCTCATTCATGAAGTGATGTAATGCACTAAGCAGAAGCTATTTTTAGCCACAGTGATACAGTTAGGCAGTCTAGCATCATCAGCACACACAGCTATTGATCACGACAAGAGAAGAGTTGAAAACACCAGCAGGAGGCAAATGCACCAAAACATGTTTAACCCGTCAGTGTCCACATGCTCACTTGTTACTATTTACTATATATGACTACATATAAGCAGTGATTATGATACTGATGTTTTGCTTTCAAAGGCTTTTCGTTCAGTAGTTTCATATCAGCTATAGATGTAGTCTTCATCACATCACAGGGCTAATAGCAGTTATATTGGGATTTGTGTATACAAAATTAAAACCTATGCTTCAGTTTGCTCCAAAATGTAGTTTGCATTTATTTGCATATACAGTCCTCTTTAATCTGCTTCCCAACAATACTCACATTTAAACAGAAATGTTTGATTCCCAGATACTTGATTCTCTAACTTAGTGCAGCAATAGAGCGAGGGAGAGAAGTCTTTAACAAAGGACTAGATATGCCTATGCCAATGTGCTTGTTATCTAGTTCATGCTTTACTACTCCGTATATTGGGCACAGAACAACTGTCAATTTAGAAAAACACAAATTGATGCATGAACTTAAAGTAAATAATGGTCTCCAATAGATTAATAGAGTAAGTAAGTTGTTATGTGCTTTCTTGCAGTCTAGTTCCTGTTTTACCAGACACTTGAGCATTAAAACACACCCAGCACATGGACGTGGCTGTATTTAGAGCAATACAGCTCCTGGCTGTGTGCTATAGTGCAGCCTGAGGGTCTAGACAGCTTGACTCCTGGTTATTCACACAAAGAGGAGGAGGTCCAGCGCCTGATGACAGAGCAGCAGTAGATTGGGTCTGATCACATCCACACCTGTCAACAGCGCAGCCATCAAACAACATCAGGCCAGCACTTTAGCCAATCAGCAACAAGCTTTTTAATGATATGTTCAACAAGTTGTTTTAATTATACACTCAAGACTCACTTCTTTTCATTATGGTGAGCTTCTCAATAACAGGATAATTAGCTGATCCAACAAGTCTTCAATGTTAGGGCTGATGTTGCACATTGTTTGTTTTTTTAACAAATTACTTAACTTTTAAACTGAGTTTCATTTTATATGATTTTAACATCTAAATTGTGAAATAATACAAATAGACAAGAAACCAATCTTTATTTTTTGCATTCATAAGGGTTTTATTTTGACCCTTCTGTTACCCTGTAAGGCTTTTTCATAGGAGACTATTTTGCCTCTGGTTAGTACTTAGTGGTTCAGTGTTTACTGCTTCGTCAATTATAGTTTGTCACAGAAGGTGGCTTACGTTTTGTTTCAGTATTGACAAGAAGCAGATAAATCTTAAGTAAATTACCCAAACCCACAAAGCCACTGGAAATTGAAACATTATATTTCTGTCAAAAGCAGTGAAACATCTTTTCATATACATGAAAAAGTTATATTAGTTTTTTAAGATTGAGATGAGATGTTTTTGACTAAGTTATGCCAAAAACATTACTAATCTGTAACTACTTAAATGTCTGCCAAATAATGTTTAATAATATCCAACTATATTTATATTTTTTAATTTTATTTAAATTGTGTTTTTGATTCAGTTAGATTTTTCATCTCAGTGGTCACCCTCACTTATTATTCACCTACACACATCCCTTCCCCATGACTTCTCTCTGGAGTTGGCAGCGGTCCAGCCAATGATCCATTATATAAAAGTCTCCATCTGCATTATCACGGGGAGCCCTCTGCCACTGGTTAATGGGGCATTCAGAAATACTTATACAATACCTGCTCATGTTCTTCAGTACTTCTGCGTCAGTAATAAGTAGTACTTTTTATAGAGAGTGGTTGTCTTAATAGTTCTGTTATGAATTTCTTGTAATGGGATGTAGACTCCTACAGTGGAATATATTATTTGTGGTAAATCTCTTCATTTCAGCGTGTATGCTGCATTGTGATGATGTAACAGGTTCTGCAGAAATGCTTTGTCTTGGAAAAAGGAGGGGGCAGTGAATCCCGCTGACGTTTCTGATTATCCCTCAATATTTTAATTTTAGTGCGTTTTATATGACCTCTGCACATTTCTAGGGACTGCTTATTCATTATGTTTTATGTGAATCATTATGTTTTATGTGAAAAATGCTTTTAGTGATATATTTGGTTTTGCTTTGTCTGGAATGTTAGTTTGACAACTTCTCTTGTATTTATTCAACTATATATGTGTGTGTGTGTGTGTGTGTATATATATATATGTATATATATATGTATGTATGTATGTATGTATATATATATATATATATATATATATATATATATATATATATATATATATATATATATATATATATATATATATATTATATTATATATATATATTATTTTTTTTTTTTTTTTTTTTTTTTTAGTTAGTTTGTTTTTTTATTAAAAGTAAAATCCCTTTACTGCTCTGTCCTGTTACTTAGCCTGGTGGCGTAACCGTAGCCTCTCCACTGAGTTCATTGAGTTTATTGCAAAACATTAACATCACCATTCACATTCAGGTGATTTACTCTCCAGAAAATGTATACTGGCATTTTTATCCAGTTTAAGATGTAATTTTAACAAACCTAAACTTGATCAATTGGAATTTTATTCAAATAAAATCAAATTATAGTCACAACTAACTCTTAAACAACTATACTAACTAATGTTTATTGTTTCCTTTTTGCCCACAGTTGTGCTTCCTGGTGTCCACATTCCGTGGGCGGGTCTTTTCAGATGACAGCTGTTCTGCATTGGCACTTTTTACTCATTACTTTTATCTGAGCCAGTTCTTTTGGATGCTTATTCAGGTAATAGCAGGTTTAAAATATTACATACACATTGTACATACTGTTCTCTGTGTAACTGTCTAATACACTTGTTAATAACAGGGATCTTGGTCATTCTGACTCCTTTTTACATAATGGGCTAAAACCTTATCCTAACCTAACCTTACTCCATATGCCCTTTTACAGAGGTCTGAAGGAGTGCATGGCACGACCCTGTAATCTCATGTGTCCTTTTCTTTTATGACGTGAACATACTAACATATATGTATGGCATATACCATATATGGTAGTTCTTATACCACAAAGGCAAAGAAAAAAGTCTAAGCCTAATCCATCAAAGAGAAAGAAATTGACTTATTGACCTCCTCAGAACAAGAATGTACTTCACTGAGTCCTTAAGAGACACGACCACATAGCATAATGCTTACCCCAGAATCATTATATGGGGTAGTGGCCTTTAGTGTTACACTGACATAATATAACATTTCTTTATTAATTTCTTTGTGGCCATACCTGCTTGTAAAAGCCTGATCCTGTCAGATCTCAGAAGCTAAGCAGGCTGGGCCTGGGTAGTACTTGGATGGGAGACCGCTAGGAATTCCAGGTGCCACAGTGGGGCGCCAGTGGCAAAAAACTGTTGTTGTGTCCTTAGGCAAGACACTTCACCCACATTGCCTAGTATGAAAGTAGTGTGAGAGATGGTGGTGGTCGGAGGGGCCAATGGTGCAGATTGGCAGCCTCGCTTCCATCAGTCTGCCCCAGGGCAGCTGTGGCTACAGTAGTAGCTTACCACCACTGAGTGTGGAGTGACTGAATAATGAACTGTAAAGCACTTTGGGTATCTTGAAAGGTGCTATATAAATGCTATCGATCAATCTTTCATTACCATGTTCTTTGAAATTATCATCCTTTACCCCCTTTTCCTCTCCATGCTCTCCACCTGCTCCACCTTTTGCTGTGTGGTTTCAGTCACGTCTCTAACAAATCAGGAAATTGAGCCTTTGTCATTTCCTACATGGGCTATTATAGATGTAGTCTTATAAGATTAAACTAAGTCATAAAGAAACCATACATATACGGGGGGATTTCTTCTATATATTACTGTTTACCAGACGACCTCTTACATACTTGGACGGATAAAGCCCTGGACCAAAGGCTTTCATGGGGTTTTATGGAGTGTTAGGAGCTGTACCAGAACAGAAGAGATGGGAGTAGTTGGTGTTAAAATCTGATTTTGTGGTTACAACAAAAATGGCTAAAACGGCTTTAATTTCTTGTCTAGTCTAATGTAATGAGCAGATATAATGTGACAAAGTTCTGTTTCCTGAAGGTAGTAGTCACATTTTTATTACTAACATCTGTCAACTATAAAAAATATGTCCTCCTATTTTCTGATCTATGTTATGTTCTTTCTTCATCATATGTTTTTTTTTTCATTCACACATGTTTAGCACACAAACCCTTCATATTTAGGCTACATTATTTTCTCAAACTGAAAACACTCAAGTGGTAAAACAGGAAGTGCTGTTTTCACTGTGTTTTCAAACTCCATACACCTTCATTAGAATCATATGAATAATTTCATACCTGGAATTGTCAATCTCTACTGAACAAAATTTAAAAGGTAGCTGTTAACTTGAAAACTACAACTACATGACATCACAAGGTGGAAAAGAGCATTTTGAGCTTTGGAGATGCAGACAGATTAATAATATAGGATTACTTAAGCATGTATGAATGAAACAAAACACAACACTAGGTATGTTTTTGAGGAGGTAACAGCATTATAACATGGTTTAAAGCTCACAAGAGGCAATTGTGTGTAAAATAGGACCTTTAAACTGACATATAACTTTCTTAAATTGTTTTGCTTGTTTCTTTTCTACATGGTTGGAACTCTTAAGTATAACTTAACGCTCCATTAAAATATATTGCAAAGCTCAAGTTCAATGGCTGCTACATAAACAAACCTTACTCATGTATGTCCCACATACAGGATTAAGCCCCTTCGATCGATCCCTTTTCAGCTAAGTGCTGCATATGAGAAGGTGCCAGCAGCTCCTCGACTTACCTCACCAAGACTTTAATCAATAAATGTGATGAGGATGTGTGTTGTGAGACAGGCATGCTTTTGTCTAATGCAGTCTAAGCTATATCATACATTGTAAATTTTGTGTTGGCTTAGTTAAGTTCTTAAATATTCTAAAAACAAACATGGTTAAAAGTAATACAGTCCACTCCACAAACTCTATTGCAACTGCAAAGGCAACAGCTCTGCACAATGTTACCCATAATGCATTTAGTGTTACTCACAGCCAAGAGGCAGTCCTTCTTTGTGACTGACACCACACTCCACCTCAGTGCTTTGAAGTTGTGTTTGCTGACTGTGTGCTTACACAATATAACGTCTTGAAGCAGAGAAGTTTATCTGAGGCTGAGGTCCCTTTGTATTGTAGATGAGGGACACTGACAAACAGCAGTGCTTTCATTGCAACACATTATCACACACAAAGACACAGTACACTTTTATAGCGTGGGATAATAGATAAACTTGAAGTCTTATTGAGGTTACATTAGCTGATTAAATTCATGACAAGGCCTCAAGTGTCTCATCAACAACTGGTGCTCAGAGTTACATAACACTGCCTGTTTTAGTGTTTGAAAGGCCATTGGATTACAAAGCAAATATAGCCATACAACTGATACATATACTGATAACAGTGTTTGTGTAACTGTGAGAATGTCAAATAAATACCAAGACTATTACATTTTTTCAGACCTTTACAAAAATGTTGCTGACATCGTGTTGTATAAGGTCTGTTTTGTCTCCCTTAGGCGGTGAACTTCTGGCAGGTGCTGGTGATGAATGATGAGCACACAGAGCGCCGATACCTGCTTTACTTCCTGCTGGGATGGGGCCTTCCCTCCCTCATTATTATAGTGCTGGTTATTGTGCTGCTGGGCGGCTTTGGCTGGACCATACACGCCACATACGGGCTTGTGCTAGAGGATGTGTGAGTATTTGTGCATTTTTAACTGTTGGTTCAGTTACTCCGTTGCTCAGACGATGGGGATTTGAACTTGAGACTTGAGTAAACAACTGAGCCGATGACATCACATCAGGAGATGGGCCGTCCAATCAAATGAATGAATGAATAAATAAATTAGTTTCAGTGTTTGCGTATGCCTCCACCCACAGAAACTTGAGTCTTTACGTTGAAGGTGGAGGCTGCTAAAGTAACATTCAAACTGTACACCTCTGTTTTAAGACAGGCACAATGAGCTAAAATTAGCCTCCCTGCAGCTAAACATAGCACATGAACCTAAACCTGTTGAACTGCCCGAAGGGCTAAAGATACATTTGTTTATCTAGTTTAAATATCATTATGAATCATAGAGAACTCTGAGGTCTTAAATTGTGTTTAAAATTAGTCTCGAGTCTTAAGTGGAGTGTTTATCATGGGAAAGCAACATACTGTTGGCCAGTTTGCTGGGTACAGCTTCCTACCAAATGTAAGCGGTCACATTTAAACTTGTGATTTTTGTTGTTGTTGTTGTTGTTTTAGTTTTGTCTTAATTTTAGCAAAACATGACATTTTATGTCGCAGGGTCTAGAGTGTAAGAATAGTGTGTGATTGGTCAAACATGTATCCACTTTTCAAAGTCCGCTCTTGCAGCCAATCAGAAACACCTGCCTGTGATCAGGGCATTTCTGCTCGATGTCACATAGTACTTGAAGTTGCAGTCACCACTGGAGGCAGCACACACTTGTTTTTTGGTTGATGTTGAACACAAGGCTGCAAATATACCTATGTATGCCAAAAAGAACTTTGAACAGTAGTTAATGCTATTAAAAACACATACAGAAAAAGTTGATTAGTTACACCTTTATTAAAGCCTTTTTCAAGAATATTTTTTCTAGTGTAATGCACTGAAGATGAGTACATCTCACTTGATATCAAATTCATTAGGTCCATTTGCTGCATTTCTCATGCTAAATTAAAACACCCAGAGCTCTCCTGTAAAGAGTTTTCCAGTAAACATTTCTTGACCTGTAAATGTAAACGTTTGGGTGAACTGAATATTCTTCTGGCTACATCACTGTGGACATACATTCACACAGCTCAAATGACTCTGTGAGCTCATCCCATGTATTGCCTTTAGAGCAAGTAAACGCGCATTTACTGACCCCAAAACAGATATACACCAAACAAATTATTTCAATAATAATATCTTTATTCTCAATGCAAAACTAAGCAATTACTAAACCTGGTTCTAAACCCTGACAAGCCTTATAATTTAGAAGTAGAAGAAACACTTAGCAGGTACCATGAACCAACAGGGAAACCGCAGATACCCCAGTTTTTAGTTTTTTGTACATAGATTTTCTCTCCTTTTGTCTCCACCATTTCCTGGGGGAAGATGATGTAATGCTTTATTTGGCATACCTCATGTTAGATTATGACTAGCAGAGCTCAAATTACCCAGCTGTAGTGAGACTCTGTAACTCTATCATAGATCACCCCAAACCAAAGGCACGGTTTGTTTTGTGACGCAGTCACAGTCTCATTTGATGTTGACTTTCTCAGAGACAGATTTATCTCCCTGAAACACAGCAAAGTTTCCCATAAAATATGTGAAATTAACCCCCTTGTGCAGTGTGTACAACCAACAATGTCTTGTGGATTGTACTGCGTTGTAGTAAATTGGGTTGGAGTTTGCAGGTTTTATCTGTACGCAGGCTCAAAGTCACAAGATTATTGCACCCATTTGTATGAACAGACATAAACAGAGTGTCATATAGCAATGCACATGGTGCAGTACTGCTTTACAATAAACTTTATGAGGGGAGAAACAAAATGTACAAGTGAAATGTTGGTTAATGCAAATTTGTATTTATTTATTTGTGTATATTTTAATTGTTTGTTTGTTTGTTTGTTTGTTTGTTTTGTTTTACAGATGCTTTATCCCAAACATCTACGCGGCTCTGTGCACAGCTGTTCTAGTGCCCTTAATCTGCCTGGTCACTGTGGTGGTCATATTCATTCATGCATATCAAGTCACAGACCAGTGGAAGGCCTACGATGACATTTACAGGGGACGCACCAATAGCACAGGTACTGCAAAAATTAACATAAATTTGATGTGTGCTCTACTGTAAACACTCAAAAGGAAAGAGAATGAAAAAATGACTTTTTTTTTTTTTTTTCAAATTTACTTTTTATTGAAAAAGCAGATTACATCTTGCAATGTGTAAAATGAAATCACACGTTCCTGCTTTTACATTTTTTAAAAACATATATAAACTTGGAACAGGTTGGGGAACCAGGGAACCTATTTCACAAATTAACAGAACATTGCAAATATAAAGTAGTTTTATATAAAGTCTGATCTCTCCATACTCTGTCCATACTCTCTACATACTCTCTACATACTCTGTCCATTTAGACCACATCTTGTAAATTAAGTCCAGCTGCACTTTCAATAAAAATGAAACCTTTTCCATTGTGTAGCTCTCTTGCACAATATCAATCAAGTTAGAAAAAAATTGAAACTAAAACTAAAATTCTATTCATATATAACCAAATGAGGTTCAGAGCTGCCTCAGAGTGTTGAATTTGTCTATGCAGTGCAGCCATTTATCATAAGGAACACTCTTATTGCTTGATTACCAGGGTAACAGGATAATTCTCTATGTGAATGAAAGAGTATGTTTTTGTTATTGTGTGCAGAATTTATTTAGGTCTCGATTCACCTCATTGAATTTCTGCACACTGTCAGTTGTTACCTTTAGCTTGCTGGCTTCTTCCTGTAGTTGGTGTGGTTGGCTGAGGACTGCTCACCTTGTCAATAGGGTCTGTATGGTCTGCTCTCACTCTCATGGCAATGTGAGATATAGCAGCTTTTCTGACGTCAGCCATGTTTGTCCTTTCAACAGATAAGCACTTAGCCTTTAAAAAGTAGGAATGCCTTTCAGCTTTTTACATCTAGACTAAAATCCATCTAAGTTAAGAGGCCCTTGATACTGAAAGTACTTTTGATAAGATAATGTAATTTATAACACAGGTTAATCTTTGGTTAAGATGTGTAACTTAATTGCTTGTCTTGCTGCTGACTGACTGAGATAAATAAACACATGTGATATGGAGGCTTGATTAGAGAAGACCAGGCTCAGCACATTTGTGTTTATACTGTAATTTAGTGTTCACAACTCCCTGACCCTTAAGAGAACTACTTTTCTGACGCCTGTTTGTCAGATAAGAGCCATGCCTCATATTGGAAATATTGAATTATATAATTTATTTTTCAATGGATTCATACATTCATACAACAATGAGTGAAATTATACCCTGTAGTCAAATTGAAGATCCATCATTATGGCCTTTTTGGTAAATAGAAATATTCCCTCATTTTCAAAATGTAATTGTTTGTTTTTTATTTATAATTTGAGCATCCTGCCTTTGCTATATTTCAGTGATCTACACATTACCTCATTATTTTCATTCAGTTGGTTGGCAACCTTTGAATTAGTCATTGAGAGGCAGTATTTGGTTCTGGAAACTGGTTCTTACTGTCGGAGCTCTTGTCTGTCTGCAGATCGGAATGTGCTTACAGAGCTGGAAAATATAGGAGGGGGCAGGAGATGAACACAGATGTGCACAAATTATTGTAATGCAACCACTGAGAGTTCTTAGGCCTAAACTAAACGATGCACATTTTCTCAGAACCTACTGCCTGGGAATCTAAGAAACAAGACAAACTGCCCAGTACAGAAATTATTTAAAGTCAAAAGAAATATAGGTCCATATAGATGCAGCTCATGCACAGGAAAGCCACCAGAGCTGGGGAAGTAGCACCTATGTGAGGAGTTTCTGTGCAAACCTGGGCCCTGTGCCCACTGTTTCCATCGTACTTGTGAACTGAACTCTGTCTGCACAACCACACCATAACTGCAACTACTGACATTCTATTCATCTGCAAGTTCAAAGTGGCTATTATTATATTTGGGTTTCCTTTATATTAGGGTCAGTCCGTATGATATCAGCCATTTTCAAGGAATCTCCCCTATGAGTCATCTCAGATTTGGCTGAAAAAAATTCTAAAATTACCAAATGAAAGAATTTTAGCTCAATCCCTTGAGTCATTCCTGAGTTATGGCCCATTGAAATTTTGGGGCCATAACATAACTTCATAGAAAATAGAGTTAGGAAGCTGATAATTTGTATTATTGTAGATTCTTGGTCATAGATTCGGAATCTGTCAAATATTGGGTATCTTTATTAAGCGGGGCGCTGTGGGCCCCCAAAATCTCACATTTGGTTGCTGCTCAATTTTTATTTTTATTTTTTTTCAATTTTTCAGATCCAAGATCTATTTACTCCCAGCAGATATTTACAAACTAACTGTTGAACCTGAATATTTGAGAGAATGACCATTTCTGACAACAATCTCACACTTTTCTGATCTTTCATGTGGATGGTGTAGAGTCCCAAATATGGTCACAGCCCAAATGTGATCTTTTTGGCCCCTTCTTTGGACCCTCGGTTCGCCATGTGGGCACAGTTAGATGTTGATCAAATTTTTACCAGAGAAACTTTGGCATATTCTGTTTAGTTTAAAGTAATAAAAACATCTACTATTACCTTCCTTCATTTCAAATGGAATTTTTGAAAATGAGCTCTCACAGGTCATATTCTCTACACCATCCACATGAAAGATCAGAAAAGTGTGAGATTGTTGTCAGAAATGGTCATTCTCTCAAATATTCAGGTTCAACAGTTAGTTTGTAAATATCTGCTTGGAGTAAATAGATATTGGACCTGAAAAATTGAAAAAAAAAAAATTGAGCAGCAACCAAATGTGAGATTTTGGGTTCCCACAGTGCCCCCCTTAATAACCCAATATTTGACAACCGGTTCAGAATCTATGACCCAGAATCTACAATAATACAAATTATCAGCTTCCTAGCTCTATTTTTTGTGAAATTATGGTCTCTCAAACATGCTTATAAATTAAGGCTTCCGAAAAAGTGAGCATTGCCCCAAAATTTCAACGGGCCACAACTCAGGAACAACTCAAGGGATTGAGCTAAAATTTGAGATTCTTTCATCTGGTGATTTTTTTTTTAAATTTGAAATTTTTTCAGCCAAATCTGAGATGGCTCATAATGGAGGGCGGCTGATTTTATATGGACTGACCCATTACTTATTTGTACATTTCACATATAATGACATCAGATTTGCTTTATTTTTAACAACTAGGAAATAAGAATTAAACCAGCTAACTTACTCAATTAACCCAAGGACCAGGTTCCATCTGTAAAGTTTGAAATATCCATACAGTGTTAATTTTTCTACAAGTGTGATAGACTCTGTATAAGATGTGAATTTTGACACTTCTAAATAACCTATTAAATAGTACTTTCCAGACAGTAAGTTGTATGTAAGTAAGCGGTTATGTAGCTTTCTTCTGTGTGATGACGAGGGCCACTGCTGTTTGTCTTCTCATTATTTGTTCTGCTTAAATCAAGAACACAAAATATCTTCCCTGCTTTTGTCAAATAATGATTTGAATAATAATATTTTAAAACAATTGTTTTGCAGAAGTGCCGTTGGTCCTCCTTTTGTTCCTGCTCATCTCCATTGTGTGGCTGTGGGCGGGGCTTCATATGGCCTACCGATACATGTGGATGCTCACTCTCTATGTGATTTTCACCTGCCTGCTGGTAAGATTTATAACAAGTCACTAACTATTTGATGTTGCTTTTAAGTAAGAAAAATCTGTTACTAATTGATACTAGATCTAGTATCGAAACTACAGTTGATACTAATTTGATTTGTAAGAATCAATAATGAAAAAAACATAAACAAACATAAACAGGAGAAAAATTTACCTTTCCTGAACAGTTTTAGAAGGATCTTGAGTTTTATCAAAACTACTATATGACCATATGATATAATAAGAAGGTACAATTATTTTGCATTAAAAAATGTATTTGTCTTATCATGGCAATACTAGTAGCTTGTAATATTACTTGTAAATATTATCGTTAACATTAACAAGGAATTAACAAGAACTAGTGACTAGAAAGCAGGACCCATCATCTAAAATATTCATGTTTCGGTCTGGTGTATGTTTGCCTGCAGTCTCCATTGTCAGTGTAGAAAGTGATGAAGGCTACTTGGCTCCCTCTGAAGTGCTGTCTCTGTGACTCCATTAGGGCCCTTACACACCTGTTGCTCACTCCATACACTCTAAATTTAGTGCCCTCTCCTCAGTGTTTTATCCTGACTTTGAGTTGCAGTAGATAAAAGGACGTGCCAGATTACTTTATCACCAAATATCTTTTCACAGCTGGCCTTGCTCTTTTATAGTACTCTCAAACTTCAAAGCCTTACATAACACACTATCTTGGATGATTAAAGCTGATCTCCTTATTGAATCTAGTTTTCCAGATTGTGATGTAAGGGTACCAAGCACATGTTGTACACAGACAGTTAGAGGAAATGCATTAGTTCAAATATAAAGTGTCAGTATCTGAAACCTATTTTATGCTTGCAACAGTATAATAGTTCTTGGTATAGAAAATCGCAGTGCTATTTGTCTCACCACAACTGGCACACAACATTCTTTTGGGACATGTCTCAATGTTTTCTGTGGTAAAATTCTATGAATGAGCTTACGAGGAATTTCCTTTTTCTATGCTTACTACAGGCTTATCTTATCTCATTCTTAGATACATGGTTTGGTTGAAAAGTGTGGATTAATATGTCTTTGATTATCCTTAATAATATGTACCATCCACATGTCAAAATAACAGTGTAGTGTTATTCACTATCTCCTGTATCTAGCAAACAGAAGTGAAGTCAGCACCAACAGTTGATGTCGCACTTAGCACACTCTCATGAGAGTTTGTCCACTGTGTAATGTGGTCATAGCTCAACATTGTGCATCTGTGAGGTCCCCTAAAATATTGCTGGTTTACAGTAGCTCAGGTGGAGTTAGAACTGGTTTTCCATGAGCAGGTTGCCAGTCTGATTGTTGTTTTTCCAACTTAGATCAGTTAATTCTTGTTAATGAAAGATACATTAGCGTCCTTGCAGCGTATGAGATGCTATGCTACAGTCCATTATTCAGTGCCTCTCCACACTTGATGGCAGTAAGATATAGTCACAGCTGTCTTGGGGCTGAGCAGAAAAAATTTGGCTTTTAATCTGCACCAATCACATTCACACATAAATTAGAAAGTGGTTAAGTGTCTTGCCCTAATCTGATTTGAATGTGTAAAGTCAGAAAGTACAGTAAAAATATTAATCTTAAAATATTCTGCCTCGTACATACTACTACTTTCTAAGACATAGACTTTCTCATTGCCTCGATTCAGAATACACACTTTTTTAATACTTTATTGATATATAATTTTGGATTTGCCAAGTAAACTTTCTAGAAAAAGTAAGGTACTAACCTATGATTGTTTATCGAAAAACTTGGACAGAAACTAATAATGTTTGTTTTGTTCATGCTGTGAATTTTCCGTTAGTCGATTTTTCCATGTTCTTGTTTTCGTCGTGTGGCACCTTTCCCAACAACACCTGATAATTAGACTTTGTTAAGCAGCTGCAGATGTTACATCTCTGACCATGCCTTGTTTGCACTGTTGAAGAAAACAACCTTTTCCTCACGTGTTCATTAGTTTCTGCTTCGATAAAATTTACACTTGAAACCGAAATAAAGTTCAGGTAATTTATTTATTCCAATATTAGAAATTCATACTTATACAAGGAGTCTGTGCTGACAATCTCATGCAGAGACTTAATGTTTTACGCCTATACAATGACTTTCATACACAAACTATAGTGGGAGGCTACCATGGTTTAGACTTAGCGCCTCTTCGTTGGTGCACAGGCCAGCCAGGCCTCTTGGCACGTTGCACAGTCCAATCAGACTCCATCCAGGGTGTTATCTGGCTACCAAGTCATGACATCATCTCTATCAGTAGTTCTTGTCCTATTTAGTTAGTTTGCTATTAGATTAATTGGAATATCATGCATTTGTTTTGACATATATCTATGAGTCTCACAGCTGTGATCAGAGCTCTCATCTTCAAATGACCTCTGTACAATAATGAACTATAAAAGTGATTATACAAAATAGCTAAGCCTAGCTATTTATCCTAACAGCACCACAACTGGCCATAGTAAAAAAAAAAACTCTCCAACTTCTTAGACCGCTACATTCAAAATCATAATGTTCTCCCAGTATTAATTACATTATAACAAATTAAGACCATAATTATTTCACAAGATCCACACCCCCATTTTCTGCAGCTTAAACCTTATTACAGTGTTATCACAGGCAACATCACAGGGTCATTTCCTGTTATATGCCCTCAGAATGCCCTGCTTCCTTGTTCAACATGGTGATAAAAATAGACTCTTTGACTTCATGGAAAATAAAAGTGCAATAGTTTTATATAGGGCTTTTCTAGATGCTCACCGTTGCTTTACCATTTTGTACTATAGTCATTCATTCTATACTCTGTGGTAGCTGCTGCACTAACGAATGCTAATGTATGCCATCAGCATTTACAAACTGGTATGATTATTCTACATTGCATTTGTATTAGATATGCAGGCTTGCATACTTATAGTAGCACAACCCAGTACTTAGATTCAAATATTAAAAGTTTATTCAGGCCATTTCAACTTTATTGAAACACACAGAAATCATGATAAACAACAGTTATCATAGTAGTTGTATACATCTTTTTGTCACTATTTATTTATCTGTCTATCTGCTGTTTTATTCATTTTTTTTGTTGGGGTTATCTTTGAAAAAAAAACTGAAAAAACAGCTATGATGTTTAGTACACATACTATGTAACTTGCTGTTGAAAAAAAAAATGTCAGCAGTTACTACCCGAATTCATTGGCAGTGTACTCGAGTCTATGTATCCTCTATCAACTAATATGTTGCTAGCCTTGCAGCACTGATCCTCTGCTCCCCTGTGTTTTCCGTCTGTAGCGATTGGTCTTTTTGAGTGATCAGAGAACACTTATATAACAGGCCTATAGTAGTAAAACCTGTCCCTCCTGCTCCACAGGCCACTAACAATGTGTGCTAATCACCATAACACTATGATGGACCTGTCTCCTCAAAAGGCAAGGCAAGGCAAGTTTATTTGTATAGCACAATTCGTACATTCAAAGTGCTTTACAGAATAAGAAAAAACATTTAAATCACAATAAAAATATATCAAAACATAAATAATCATAATAAAATTAAAGATTAAAATTTAAAAATTAAAAGAGAGAGGGGGATTAATTACATAAATTAGAGAGAAGTGGGCGGAGTGAAAACCTTTCAGTCATATGCACAGCTAAACAGAACCGTCTTGAGACTGGATTTAAACAGCATCAAAGTAGAGGCCTGTCTCACATGTTCAGGAAGACTGTTCCAGGTTTTAGCTGCATGAACCTGAAATGCTGACTCCTCATGTTTAGTCCTGACTCTGAACACCAGCAGGAGGCCGGTCCCTGAGGTCCTCAGAGTGCGAGATGGTTCATGTGACACTAACATGTCACAGATGTACTTTGGTGCTTGGCCACGGAGAGACTTGTAGACAAGCAGAGCTGCTTTAAAGTCTATTCCATGAGCCACAGGAAGTCAGTGCAGAGATCTGAGCACAGGACTTATGTGCTCGTACTTTCTAGTTCAAGTTAGGACCTGAGTTGCAGCGTTCTGGATGTACTGCAGCTGTCTCACAGCTCTCTTGGAGAGGCCTGTAAGCAGACCATTACAGTAGTCTTACCTACTGGAAACAAATGCATGGATACATCTCTCTGAGTCTGATTTAGACAGTAAACCTTTGATTTTTCCTGTTTTTAGATGGTAAAAGGCTGCAGATGTTATTGATTTGATGTGGCTGTTAAAGATTAAGTCCATTATTACCCCGAGATTTCTTGCCTAACTTGAAGGTTTTAGAGAGAGAGACTGAAGGTGACTGTTGGCACTGTCTCTGTTTCTGTGGACCAAACACTATGACTTCAGTCTTGTCTGAATTTAGCTGGAGAAAGTTGTTTTGCATCCACACACTGATCTGTTGGATGCAGTGGCAAAGTGAGTCCACTGGTCTATAGCCCCCTGCTGCCAGTGAGACATAGATCTGAGTGTCATCTGCATAATTGTGGTAGGACACATTATTGCTGCGTATTAACTGGCCTAGTGGCAGCATGTAGAGACTGAACAAAAGGGGGCCCAGGATTGACCCCTGAGGCACCCCACAGGTCAGGGCCATGTGATCTGAGACACAGTTTCCAATTTCAACAAAATACTTCCTGTCTTCTAGATAAAACTTGAACCAGTTTAGTGAAGTACCACAGATGCCCACCCAGTCCTCTAGTCTCTGTAAGAGGATCCCATGATCGACAGTGTAAAAAGCAGCACTGAGATCTAACAGGATCAAGACTGAGACTTTGCCTGCATCAGTGTTCAGGTGGATGTCATTTGTCACCTTGATAAGAGCAGTCTCAGTGTTGTGGTAGGCTCAAAAACCTGACTGGAAAACATCAAAGGAGTTGTTTATTTGGACAAACTTAGTAAGCTGTTGGTAAACAGCTTTTTCAAGGACTTTGCCAAAAATGGCAGATTTGAGGTGGGTCAGAAATTGTTCAGTACTGTGGCATCAAGACCACTCTTCTTTAGGAGAGGCTTAATGATCGCAATTTACAACGCTCTTGGGAATGTTTCAGATTGAAGTGACATGTTAACGATGTGAGCTAGAGGTGAAAGCAAACTGTTGAGGACGGACTTTAGAAATCTAGTGGGTAACATGTCAAGGCAGCATGTACATGAACTCAGACTGGTAACGACCTCTAAGACAGTTTTGTCAGTTACAGGTACAAAGTGACTCAGCTCTAAGTGTCTCTGTGGCTGCATGCTTGTTATTTGTGTTGTGGAATTGATGGCATTTTTGATGCCCTGAACTTGTCATTAAAGAATACTGCAAACTTATTAGGCAAGGCAAGGCAAGTTTATTTGTATAGCACAATTCGTACACAAAGTAATTCAAAGTGCTTTACAGAATAAGAAATACATTAAAACCATAATAAAAACAAATCAAAACATAAATAATCATGAAGATTAAAATTAAAAAAGAGAGACATAAATTGGAGAGAAGAGTGCAGAATGAAAACCTTTCAGTCATATGCACAGTTAAACAGAAATGTTTTGATTACACTTAGATGTGGAAATTAGTTCTAACGGCAGGTGAGCTGGAGGGTTTGTTAAACTGTCAACTGTTGCAGACAGGACACGAGTGTTGTTACTGCAATTTCCAGTAATGTCTGAAAAGTACCTCTCTCTTGTTCTACCCAAATTGTAGTTGTACATATGCATCTTTTCTTTGTAAATCTCATAATGAACCTGGAGGTTTGACTTGCTCCATTTACACTCGGCCCTCCGGCACTCCCTTTTCTGTACCCTGACTGAGTTATCATTCCTCCACAGAGCTTTTTGCCTATCTTTAACCATTTTAACCTTTATTGGAGCAATGGCATCCAGAACATTCAAGACACTCAAGGTCACAGAGTTCAACACATCATCAACATTAGAACATGAGGCTATTTCAAAGTTTATCATTTCCATGAAC
The DNA here is from genome assembly GCF_026225935.1 of Boleophthalmus pectinirostris. Lineage (NCBI taxonomy): Eukaryota > Metazoa > Chordata > Actinopteri > Gobiiformes > Gobiidae > Boleophthalmus > Boleophthalmus pectinirostris. The sequence goes on from NW_026571353.1 coordinate 17,938,624, forward strand.
AGTGCACTTGTGTTATCATTTATGTGTCTTCTTCGAACAAATTTACGACCAGCTGGGAATAACAGACAGGTCAGAAATGATCAGACAGAGCAAAATCAACCACACTGACATTTGAAATATTTACACACTTCGTAATGAGCAGGTCCAGAGTGTGCCCTCTGTTGTGAGTGGGCTCACTGACATGCTGAGTCAGACCAAAAGTTTCAAGGACAACAATGGACAACTCTTTATCATTTTTGTCACACACATTATCCACATGTACATTAAAATCACCTGTAATGACTAAACCATCAAAGTCTGTGCATATGACTGAAAGCATCTCAGTAAAATCATCAATAAAACTTTGACAGTGCTGAGGAGGTTTGTATATATATATATATAAAAATGTGTTTCTGCGCAGTATCTTTGCTGTTCCCAGTACTGCACTTTTCTGGACTGAGATGTCCATTGTTTTTCCCGGTATCTGTTGAAGCCACTCTTCCAGTTTGGGGGTTACAGCCCCGAGTGCTCCGATCACCACAGGCACTACTGATGCCTTTACTTTCCAGGCTCTCTCCAGCTCTTCCTTGAGCCCCTGGTATTTCTCTAGCTTCTCGTGTTCCTTTTTCCTGATATTACCATCGCTTGGTATTGCGATGTCCACCACCACTATGTCTGGTTGGTTCGCCATCACCATTCTGTCAGTCTGTATCTGGAAGTCCCACAGGATCTTGGCTCGGTCATTCTCCACAACCTTTGGAGGTGTTTCCCACCTTGATCCTGGGGTTTCCAGCCCGTACTCTGCACAGATGTTTCTGTACACTATGCCCGCCACTTGGTTATGTCGCTTTGCCTTGTGTTCATTTGGGCCATGATCTTATCTTTCAGGTCAGTCGCTGCCTCGCTCAGCGTGATACTTATTGGGGCTTCGTACCCAATCTCTGGTTGGGGAGTTGGTGTCAACTCCCCTCTGACCTGGCACACTGGTTCCCCCTTGCCGTGGAATTTGTGTTGTACCTCATCAATCTCTAGTTGTGATAGCAGTTGCCGTTTGTAGATGTTGGAACACTGAGCTACTAGTTGTTTGGCCGTTAGCTTGGACTGTGGGTATCATAATAACCATTTCTCCCACATCCTGTTCATGTAACCCCTCTGCCTAGGGTTACTGTAGTAGTAGCATTCCAACAGAGCCTTGTTCTTGCATCTCGCCCATTTCTTACAGGTAATGTGAACAAAATTTCTCTGATTAGACAGTCTAACTGTCCTTCTGTAAACCTGCCTATGTGTTGTAACTGGAGATATAGCTCCATCGCAGGGCCCCAGCCTGATATTACCTTTATCATGACTGTATGTCCTGGGATAGCAGAGGCCCTGTGCATCCTAGTTTTTGGTGATAGCAGCTCTGGGGTAAGGTGGGGGAGTGCAAGCAGGGAGATTTTGAGTGAGGGACCAGGTGAGGGCCAAGGAGGTGGAGTAGGGTGGGGTTTGGGTGAGGCACCAGGTAAGGACCAAGGAGGTGGGGCAGGCGGGCGTTTGGGTGAAAGATTAGAGGGGAGAGCTGAGAGGGCCTTTAGTGGTGAAACGGGCACAGTTTTGTATGGGGGAGAGTTCAACATAGTTGATGTCAGAAACCTTGGCTGTGCTATGTTTGGTGTGAGAGGAGCCATCTTGATTCCCGATCTGATAAGGCTTTCTAGATGGTTGGGAAGGGCTAGGAGAGTGAAGAGTCTGTTGATAGAGTAGATGTAGCAAAAGGGACTCCAGGCTGGTATGTGGACAGGGAAGGTGATGGGTGTGCTCCTGGGTCTGAGACCGCTGCTGATGCTGGTAATAATTCCTTCACTGGGGGAGGGGGGGGTGATGCTGACTCATTCTCTGGGGGAGGGGGAGGTGGTGCTGCTGCTGAATTGTTGTCTGGGGGAGGGAAGGGTGGTTGTGACAGTGGTGGTGCTGTTGATGGTGCTGACACACACCACACCCGATATACACACACACACACACACACAGATGCACACACACCTGCAGCTTCAGAAGATCATTTAAACCAAAGGGCCATTAACGTTATCAGCAAAACATACACTACATGTAATTACACAGGCCTGACTATTTAGAGACTGAAACATCGTGCTCTCCAATGTTCTCAAACACTGATGAAAGGGAAAGTAAAACAAAGCAGCCTCAGTCATGTTGAGATGGTTTGTATCTTCTATTATTATTAGTGTGACTGGGTTCTTTTGTGCTTATAAAAAACAACTATACACAAGGTTATAGCCAACAAAGCAGCAACCAACTTTTCTGTCATGAAAATTGAAAACTAAAACCGTAAGTATCAATTTGTATGTATTGAGAAAGGAATGGGAAACTTTGATATTTAGTTTAAACGTTTTATCTACTTTTTGATCTTGTATCTCATCAAGACACACACCCGGTATGCTATCTGTAATTATGGTCTATTGGTTGTGTTTAATGTCTCATAGTGCACTTTGAGCTTTTTGCACATGTTTTTCCAGTGTGGTTTTTAACTACTAGTACATATGGAAAATAAACTAAATTAACCAATAAAAATATAGTCACAAACATAATGTTTAAATGGACTGACCTGTCAACCCAAAGACTCTAGGATGCTGTAAAGAATGAAAGATTATGTTTATGCCCATTACTTACACACCTCATTCATTCATTTATCTAAATTATAGCTCTCATGTATTTAATGGTGACATCAAACTCACCCTCTTGTTTGTGTATCTGTGAATGCCATCATTTGTAATGGGCATTGTGAAATACAGGACAGCCCTGTGGTATTTAACACCTCAATGTTTTTGGGTAATTCTCAGCAAAGTGTTGTTGATTGAAAGGATTTGGTAATGACAAGGAAATAGGAAAAGAAGGAATACCAGTGTATGTGGTATTGGTGGCATCTTAGTAGATAGACTGTCTTAATTGTCTGTTTGTCAATGGTATCTCAATGATACCATTGACAAACTTACATTTAACTGTTTTGTGTGGTTTTTTTTGTCCCTCCTAGGGCCTGTATGTTTTTGCTATCTACTTTGTCATGCACAACCAGCTCTGTTGGCCCACTAAAGCCAGTTACACAGTTGAAATGAGTGGCCATGACAGTTCTGACTCTGCCTACCCTGGAGGAGGGCCAACGTCTATAGGGGGCGACATCAACAAATCAACGCAAAACCTGATCAGCGCAATGGAAGAGGTACAATTCATTTCTCTAAAGCATTAGTGACAAGTGACAAGTATACTTTCTAATATTGTACAATTGTGCACTGTGTGAATGACAAAGATTTACATAAATTGACTGTAGGTTCACATATCTTGCAAAAAAATTAATACATTACATGGTGCAACATACATACTAGATAATGTATTTGCTGCTGGAGCCCCCTAGATTTACATTAAATGTAGATATCATTTTTTCATCTACTTTACGTGACAGAATCATTATATTACGTACTTTACTTATCTACTTACTTTCACATTTCTTACATATTTTACATTTCTCATTTCCCCTCAGTTCATACTTCAGATAGGCATGATTAAACAGGGAACACTTAAAGCGCCATCTCATGTTCTTATGTAACGTGTGTAAAATTGTACATGTGTTAAGATACTGGCAGGTCGTCATGCCCACAGGCCTACATAATGGCCTTTCACCTTGGTCTCATGTTAACTCAGACTACTCTACAAGGATCAAGATGGTGGGTAGGTTTAACTTACTCTTGGGAACAGAGTCCACCAGGCTGAGCTACCCCCTAATATTATTTTATTAATGAGAGATCTACTTTGAGCATTTCAACTTTCCAAAACATAACATGACACAGAAAATGTTAAGTTTAAGTTTAGTTTGAAATTAAGTCTAATTTTTAACAAAATTAGCCTAAAAAGAATGACAAGTGATTAATCAAAAATAATCCACTTATGCCAGTGTTTGAACACAGATGTGTGATAAAAAGTGCCTGGTGGAGCTTGGTATGCCTTCGTATGAACTGTGCCTGCCTCTAGGACTTGTACAACTCACTTTTCACATTGAGATTTAGGCATGTATTTTGAATCAGCCTAAATTATAGATAGATCACTAAAGAACATACATTTTATTGTATGAAAAGAATTTATGTCACATTATTTTGAAATTTTTATTCATAAATCTAGACCGCAAAGGACTCTCTCTGAGTCAATTAATGCTGTTTAGTGAAACCCTAACCCCCTGACCGTCATTTACCCCATGAACCTGCAGTGACCCTCCGGTTTGGCCCTAAACTTCTGGAGTGTACTCTGGTTGACCCTAATTCTACACAAGGGGCAATTACACGGATCATCGCCATGGCAATAACTCATTTAAATAGATAATTACAATGTTACACACCATAGCTATTTTATACACAGTAATTTTCACTAACTAGTACTGGGCTTGTTTCAGGTTGCAGCTGATTGGGAGCGTGCCTCTCTCCATCCTGGTAGTGAGCCCAGTGTTGTGTACAAGTCCAGTCCAGTGATGGGGACATATGGGTCAGACGGAGGCTTCATCAACACACACCTGGTGACCGGAGACGAGGAGTCCCAGGAGTTTGATGACCTCATATTTGCCTTAAAGACTGGTGAGAAGCACACCCAAGTTCAATAGTTACATAGAAGTTCTGTGATTTAAATAATAGTCTAAAATAATCATTCCCAACCTTGGATTCTCAGGGAGTCCCCAGGGGTTCTTAGAAAAGAAGTCCAAGCTAGATTATAAGAATTTTTATGGAGGCATGACATGTTAATTGCCTCTATGAAGTATTATATAACCATTACCATTTACAAACGTAAAAGTGGTACGTATTCAGTTACTTGAGGAAAAGGTACATTATTAAATGCTATTGATAATTAATAAATCCTCTCTTGACATTGAGGTGAGTTTTCTTGTATTTAATTTTGCCTTTGAGGAATAGATAAAACTACAACTGATAATTATCTTGGTGTTGAGCTGAGACTTGAGATAGACACCTTCTGCATTCAAATGGATAATGTGTCAAAATAACTTAGCGGTAACTATGTTTTGAGACTTTACTATGCTATGAGCCAGTTAGCATGCATCACAGAGCAACAACACTGGTCACCAAGGAGACAGTCAAATGAAAAGTCCAGTTCAACAGGTGTGTATTAAACAGAGTTAGTGGTGTTAATAAAATTGGATTAGGCCACGGATCAAGTTGCACCAAATGGATGGTAAACTACAGCCGCTCTAACCTCCTCCCATTGTCCTTGTCATGTCTGAGGTGACTGCATGGGCTTTCTCTTGTGTAAACATGTCAGCCCAACTTTTTGGCTCCTGTGACCTTTCCTCTGTTTTCTAAACATCTGTTGTTTAGAATTTAAATTACAAGCAGGCTGTGGTAAACATGTGTGTGTTTTGAGACTGTTTTTTTTTTAGCACGTTTTAACCAAATGAAAACTATGGCATTCTCTTGTGTATGTTATCGACTTCTTGTCTGACCACTATCTCCACTCCTACCACTACTACTACTACTACTACTACTACTACTACTGCTACTGCTACTGCTACTACTACTACTGCTACTACTACTACTACTGCTACTACTACTACTACTACTACTACTGCTACTAATACTACTACTACTACTACTACTACTACTACTACTACTACTACTACTACTACTGCTACTACTACTACTACTACTACTACTACTACTACTACTACTGCTACTACTACTACTACTACTACTACTACTACTACTACTACTACTACTACTACTACTACTACTACTACTACTACTACTACTACTACTAATAATAATAATAATAATAATAATAATAATAATAATAATAATACTGTGTTGTCAAAGCCTGATCCTGTCAGATCTCAGAAGCTAAGCAAGGCTGTGCCTGGTTAGTACTTGGATGGGAGACAGTGGGACGGCAGTCACAAAAACTGTTGTTGTGTCCTTAGGCACCCATATTGCCTTGTATGAAAGTTGTGTATATGTGAGTGATGGCAGTGGTTGGGTGGGCTAATAGTGCAGATTGGCAGCTGCACTTTCATCAGTCTGCCCCAGAGCAGCTGTGGCTACAATAGGCTTACTACTACTGGGTATAGAGTGAATGAATAATGATCTGTAAAAGCATCTTTGTGACATAAGTCTGTGAAAAGCACTATAGAAAAAAAAAAACTTACTTGCTTGCTTGTTTACTTACTTACTACTACTATTATTATCTTCACTTCATGCCAAAATTAATGTAAATATTGGTTCTCTTTGGTTTAAATAGTAGAATGTATTTTAGGCTTGATTCTGTGTGCTCCACGTTATTCACAATTGCCAAGTAAAAAGGACAGAAAAGACAGGTCAAATGTGTTTATAGACTTCACTCTTGACCTATGGCCTCGCTCTTATATAGCTACATATTAAACTGAATTTGTAACCTGGTTTTAATCTTAAGAAGTCTGCAGTCATGACCATAATCAGAATTACGTAATCCAGGATCACTATAAGGGGTCAGTAAGTAGAAACAATAAGGCTCTTTTCTCTTTCAGTCTGGTCAACCATTAACATGTATGATAGTCGACACTATGTGATGGGACAGTTAGCGTTCAAGGTTTTAGTGCAATAATGCATTATACTGTGCAAAATACAGGACAGACATTGGAAGGAGGCACTATTCATTAATAGTGAGACATTGCCCAGATCTACAGTAGGATTCAATCCAATCCGATCCAACTTTATTTTTAATGCACTTTAAAAGCAACACAATTTGCCAAAGTCCAGTACACAACAATAATTATAAAAGATAATAAAATAGGCACAGATTACAAAAAAGACACATAAAACACACCAGACACTAAAACACTAATCATAGTGAAACACTTAATTGAACAGGTGAGTTTTAAGGTATGATTTAAAAACTAAAAGTGACTCAGTCTGTCTAAGGTGCAGAGACAGTGCATTCCAGAGCTTTGGAAAAGGGAAGGAGTGGTCTCCTAAGTTTTCTCGTCAAACCATTCAGCTAGACTAGTACAAAATTAAAACAATTTTATATCTCCTCTCTCTCTCTCTGTCTGTCTGTATGTCTGTCTGTCTGTCTGTCTGTCTTTCTCACACACACACACACATGCACACACATGCACACACACGCGCACACACACACACACACACACACACATATATATATTGTAGTGTAAGCACCTTGCATGCATGTGCCTGTAATACTGTAAACTAAATATCCAGAGCAGATGAGTCACAATATTTGCATTTAAGTTTGGATGAGCTTAAATGCAGTTTAGCTTTGCCTCATTGTAAAATTTCCCTCTGACGTCAAAGCACCCATCTGTAGCTCGTTACCTCAGCTAATCAGATAGGGCACAGTCAGACTCTCTCATAATCTATACATTATGAAACACAGGCTGAAGTTGCTGGAGGTTACATAATTTCATCCACTCTCCACCAAATGCTGTGACACTAATCTGAATGGTATGAGATTTTCAGGGCTTGAATCATCTGTCACACATTTCTTGGTACCATTTTATAATAATTCTAATAAATATATAATATTCTAATATATAGTATTCTAATATATTCTAATATAATATTCAAATAAATATAAATAATCATGGGTTAGCTTTTTTTTTGCTCTACATGTAAAGTGTTCTAAAGTATCTATATACTAATTTTTTTGCTTCTCTTTTAGGGAGTGGCCTCAATATGAGCGATAATGAATCAATCCCTGGAAGTCACGATGGTGGAAGTGTCTCCAACTCACAAATAGTTGAGTTGAGACGAATTCCCATTGCAGATACACACCTGTAACCTGTTCACCTCACTGTGTTCCTCTATGAAAGAAACTACTCCAGTATTTTTGTACATTACATTTGCACTAAAACTTTGTAAATGTTTTTCAATAGGGCATTTTTATAGATGTTTGATAATGTTTAATGTATATTTGAACCTGAATTAATTTTCTAAAGTTTTGTATGTATATTTAGTTGTCTTATAGGGCCTAGAAAATACAGAAAGCACTGCTTTGTCTTAATATTGTGTAGCATTGTTAATAAATAATTCACTGTATTTTACTTTCTGCTTAGTAAGTTCTTACTTTCGATACTGACTTTGAGATGGGTGAGCTTTTTATTGTTGATTGTGCAACAGACTTTCTTCAGAGGTCAAGAGGTCAAGGGTTTGTGTGACATCCATATTTTGACAGGAATTTCACAAACCCACTCCACTGTCTGAGAAGGCCAAGGTGAGGCCTGAAGACTCCATTGTGCTTGATAAAACTCATACAAACTCAGTAAATACTATTACTATTTTGATCATTCTTAATTACGATGGAGTGTGTGTGAATATACAAGTTTGTCTTCTTTTTAAATTTGATTGTAGCTTGGAACCTCTTGGTATCCTCTGTCGACTTGACCCATTCACTAACCTTTGACCCCTGGGTGCCATGTTCCCGACTTGTTACTGACATAGCAGACTGTTACTTTTACTGTTCAATGCTGCAGTGCCTGCCAAAGAACACAAACCCATATTGAGAAACAGAATTGACATGGTACACGCGTATTTATTTGTTATTTTTACCCATCTGTTTAATTAAATATATGCATATTTTCTTTTCTTCAACTTCTAGAAATACTTAATGAATTTTTTTATCTGGATCGCTTCATTCTGATTTGTTGTCGTCAACATTGTACACAGGCACTGCAGAATTATAAGTCATCCTTTCAGTGTCCATTAATCTCATATTACAAGCTATTGCCTGTATTGCTAACTTGTAGTTAAGAGCTAACCTTCTGAACTCACATAAAACAGCATTTGTATTTCTTTACACCTATGTTATGTAATTAACAATCTTTTTGGCATTTAAGTGGTCTATAAAAAATAAATGGGAGTCACAATGGAAAAATGCCTTCTTGCATTTTTCTACAATTGATGGTGTAAAAATTTCAAAACAGCTTTTGCAATGATGTTATACAGTATGGATGAAACTGGTGCCACACCCAGATAAACTAAGAATTTATGAGATGAAGGGGCCTGCGAAATAATTTCATAAATACATTCAAATACTGCACTAAAACTGTCCATGTTGTTGGACAGAGTTTCTTCCACAGTGCATGCATTGGTGCTGAGCTGTTTTTATTTGATCTCATCTTTAAAGTCACTGCCCCACCCTCAGTCTCACTATGAGACAAACATGTTTACAAATGTGGACATCTTGGTCTCACTCGCCTCACGCTCAACAGGCTCCCTCCCTGTGCGTGCTGTGCCCAGAGAGCTGTGAGATAAGGGCGCAGACACACAGGCTATAGCCAATGCACTCTCCCCCAGTTCACATTACAGCTATCTGAAGGGACTGCCCTTAATGACAGGGGCTGACTATGCACTTAAAACCTTCTGCAAAGTTCATTATTAAATCAAATATAAAATTATTATCTATGACTGGGAAATGACAGATTTTTTTTTATTGGAGGGTTTAAAATAGTTAGCTACTTATTTAAAATTGAGCAAGAAAAAACATTACAGCCATTATGACTAAACTCCTGTTTTAGTGAGTTTTTAGTCTGCAGCAGTTTGAATCAAAAGTGGTCAATAAAAGAAACTTAACATGCTTGATAAAAGGTCCTTGCATATGAGGCCAATAAACATACCATTCAGTGTAACAAGGACACTGTGTCTGTTAACAAGTTAGCAATAAAACCTGATCTGATATTCCCTGACCTAATTTCTTATGGGAAAATTGATTCAGAACCTCTTCCTATTGAATGATATTAGATTTCTGCAAATACCGTGTGTTTCAGATTATCCCAGTGACGTCAGACCTGAGTTTATTGTGGTAATAGCAATCTCTGCAGACAAATAATAATAATAATAGACAGGGTGTAGTCTGACACATGAGAATACCACCTAATTTCACCCTTTTTTCCCCAGGATAATGGCAACATTTATGTCATTGTGTTAGACTAGACCAAGCCTACACATATGTCAAATATACACATGGGTTGACCTTTTCTTTCCCCTATCTACAATGAAGTGACCCCGTTCTTCACAAACCCAGTGGCAAAGGTGTGCTCATATATGGAAAATATATATGTTTAAAAAAAATAACTTTTGCTTTCCATCTACAGGGATTTTTTTGTTTTGTTTTGTTTTTTTTGGAATTCTAAAAAGCTATGTTTTTTGTTTTAGAATATTGCAAGGTCATATATCAATAAAAAAAAAATGTAAGTGCCCAGAGCAAAATGATAATGCATATGTACTTTAAGGCAATTTTTAATGTATTATCTTTAGTTTTTATGAGTGTATTGATTGAAACAGTTCAGACACTGAAACCCACTATATAAATATGTTTCACTGTTAACAGCAGTAGCAGGACATTTTATCTAGTAAACGTATAAACTTAATGCTTGCTAATGGTAATGCTAATGGTTTTTCCTTTTGTTTTGATTTTGCAGCCCTTTCAATCTTATCATATTCTAGAAATTGCTGAGCTGGCAGTGCTGTGGAGTATGTAGATCAAGGCCATAAAATAGTGATTGGTGTTTCTGTTGGATGTTTGTAAACAGGTACATCATACCTTTGACATTCCTCATATTACGCAAAAACACAGATCCTTTTGATAAAGCAGTGTTGTTACTGGGTGAAATGGTGCCACACACAAACTTAATTTTGCCGCGGAGATTACAAACGTGGAAGGCTTCAAAGTCATCTTATTCTCATTACATTATATATATAAGTATACATACATTTTTATTAGATACACAGAATAGTATTTTTCTGTTGCAACTCTTACCCTTTAGGTAACACATGGTGAAAAGTCAAGCAGTGACTGGAGCCACACCATCTTAAATCAGCATCTTCAATAAAAGCCTGGTTGTTGTTGCACATTGGATTATAAATGTATGACAATGTATTTATTTCTCTGTCCTATCCTATTTATTTATTTATTTATTTATTCTGCAAATAGGCTTACAGACAGAGATTTTATTCTCATATCCCATAATGGCCCAGTGCGTGTAAGTTTGTTTTGTACTGAAAACTGACACTGAGAGCTGCTATGCCAGCCTGACATATATATTTAACCTCTGTAGCAGGCAGACATGTGGACTTGGACAACTTGTTTTGATGGAAACTCAAAACTGGGTTGGGGTCAGTAGGACATCTAGGGGTGTTTCTTCATATGGAGAAAAAAATATCATGTATATACATTTGATTTGATACAATGGTGTGAATTGAAAATACAATTGGTTGTAAAGGCAGAGTTTATAAAAGTAAATTATTCACTGGGTGGATGTGATATTTGCTTGTAACAACCTTAAAGGTGCACTGCATAACCTTTCTAGTGGTGTGTTTGCCACCTGCTTATCTCCATGGAAATTGATGGAATTGATTTCTCAGGACTTTAAACTTTTCCATCCATTCAGGTGTTTCTATTGCTCAAAAATACAATAATTCCTTCTGTTAATAGGGGCGACTCTCCACAGATCTGAATTGTAATGTAGCGTAGTGCTGTAATCTGTTTGTCTCCCTTGTGATAGACCCTCCCCTAGAAATGTTACACAGTGCACCTTTGAGTCATGTATAAAACATTTTTCATCAGTAATAAGTTTCTATCTTTCTTACAGGGCTATCTTAGACTTATAAGGGGTGTAGGCAGTGACAGTGAGAGGAAGTTACTCATCACATCACACAGCATCCTCTGTGCATACTGGAGCAGGCTGGTTTCATCCAGTGGTTCAGCGTCAGCACGAGACAAAAATACAATGTCAACTATTGTAGTGTTCAGAAATGTCAGGCAGGCAATGTGCTGCAGGGAAGATGACATAGTGAAAGATAGGGAGTGTATAAAAACAATCCTCTGTTTAACTTTGGATCAAAGAGACATCTAAAAATCAATTTTGTTCAAGTAAAAAAAAAAAAAAGTTACTTGATAGGACACACTGACATTGCGTTAATACAATTGTTAGTGTAGTATGTCTCTCTGATCAGATTTACCAGGAGTGTACACAGCCCTTCTTAGCTACCATCTGTTGTGTGACATGAGCCAGAAACTAGAACATATTAATTCTTTCACAATTCTTATACCTTTGAATTGCTCAGATCCTTAGCGTGTTTTACTTGATAGTATAAGTCACACATTCCTGCCTGTGTACTCAGAGATGATGAAGAGGCCTCTGTGCAGCACTGCTCACTGGGTTTGAAGGAAAAAGTGCTGCCAAGAGCTGAGTCAGACAGATTAAATAAGGTTTCTTTATCTGGCCATTGCCTCCAATCATTAAAATAACTCACAGGATGGGAGCAGTCTGGTTTGGAAGGCCGTTGTCCCTAAGAGCTTGTGTTGTGTATTGTCTGTTTAGTATAAACTAGACTCATACCATTCAGAAACATTTAGTTTTTTTTCTCTGATGTTGTCACTGTAAATTATTTTAGATATATTTTAAATGTATATATTTTTAGGGTCCACTTCAGATTTTTTAAAAACTTTGATTAATCTGTGCGATAACTAGCTTGCAACCCTACTCTTTTATGTTATTTATGAGCCAAGATGAGCTGACACTACATGTTTCTCAGTGGACACAGACCACTTTTTGCACAGTTATTCTGTCAGAAAATACTTCCTTTTTGTTCTTGTTTTGTTTAACATGGCTTTCCTGTGCAGATTAATGATTATGTTGTTTATGTATGAGTGTAACTGGAGAATCCAGCTTGCAGCACACAATCCCAATTTAACAGACCTTAGTGCTTTTTGCACGTATCCCAACTTACATACTGAATGATAAAGTCATAGGTTTAGGGTACATTATTTTTATTAACACCATTTCAGGAAAAATTGTAACCTGATTCTACTTCTCAATTCCTCCCAAATCTCGTGAGAATCCAGCTGCTGTGCTGTATAATGATTACATACTTGTTGCAGATGTACTGTAAGTTTGGTGAGTAAGCAAGGTCAGTTGAGTTTTCTCATGCAACAGTCATTTCCTCTCCTTTTGCCTCATCCACATTCACCTTTAGAAAAAGTGGGTTAAAGATAAAACCACAGTCCACCAGTTGGTGACCTAAAAAAATGCAGTGTGTATCAATAAGCAAACAAGGCTACCTAAAGCGATAATACTATGTTTTATTTTCTTAGGCTTTCAAAAGTAATTTTCTTGCTCCTGTTGTGTAAATGTACGTAGACTACAGTGCAATAGTTAAAGTGTATGTGTGTGTATGAATAGACTGGGTGATTAGTATGCATAGCTGGATCGAATGTTTGGACCCAGCAGTGTGGAATAACATTGTGGTGGGACAGAAGCAGAATGGGGAGCCTGCAGACATTGCACCTGTTGTTTTTCAGGAGTAGAAGACACTCAGAGGGCAGTGTGATCCTCAGCTGGGGCAGGTTAGGGGGTAGATCTGTGACTCAGGAGAATCTGAGCTGGGACAGGCCCATGTCATGAGTCAGCCAAGGCTAAAAAAGGAAAGTGAGCAATTTCCAGAGTGCATCGAGGGGCTAAAGTAAGAACAGCCCTCTTCAACTTAGGCCTCTCGTCTGCAATAAGGTCCAAGGACTTTGGGCTGAATAGAAAACACATCAAGTTTCAGCTTGCATAACGTGATTGCGTGCCTATTAGATATTCTGTTTTACATGACTCTCTATAAGGGCAAGGTGACATTACAGACTGAAATATGGGCAGTCAAGAACTTTTTTAGCCTTATTTAATTTTGCCATGTATCACTTATTGCTTTTATTCATATTTCTGACATCATTATTAATCATTTTCTCACAGCCATTTTTTTTACATTTATATTTAACTTTTTTTTTTTACAACATATAGTCACTCCTGATATCTGTATTTTAAGAACCCAGAACAATTCCATTAATTGCTCATTTTGACCTCCTTAGCCTCTGTCTCTATAATAACCAATACCCCCATAACTCAAAAATGGGTTATAGGGAACATTATCGATCATGTGCCCCAGATAGTTAATGATGCTGCTTGGTGTACAAATGTGTGACAGGGAGGAGTATGTACCATGCTTACTATGTGTACTTTGGTATGTGATGCATGGGATTCCCAACATGGGAACATAGCAGAGACGTTATAGCAGCTCTCTCAGCTCCTAATAAATGCTTTTGTAGACAGATGAGATTATAACATGGCCATTGGCCACTATGTTTACAACATAATATGTTATGGGCTGAAAACTGCAAAATCTGACCCTAAACCTGCATGTTCACTGAATGCACATGCAGGTTGGACAGCAATGCTTTTATCATGTAGTTTACAGTACTGTACTGACAATGAAGTGTGAGGATAAGGACCATAACTGGGTATATTTAGTAAGTGAAACACAGCTCTTTTGTTTTTTCTTTTCCTCAGCTGTCCACTGTACTTGGAAGTAAACAACTCTTGGCAAGGTCATGTCGCTGTCTTATCATGCAGAGCTGTAGTTTCTTATAAAGGGTATTTTAACTAGAAACTGCATTAATGTTTGACCAAAATTAGTGAAGGTGTGGAGTAATGACCCAACAGTAGCTTACTTGAGTCAGTTATTGCGAGGGGAATGGTCTGGTGAGAGCATGTGTTCTGCAGCAGATCTACAGCTGAATGAGCTGGCCTTGAGCCCCCAGTGAAACATGCACAGTCACAGTGGCTGCTCAGAACCTCTGGACCACTGGCTGCTTC